>NW_026461822.1:0-65856 GCF_021730395.1 Mercenaria mercenaria
GATCACTAAATTGTGAAGCTGACGAAATGTCTACATGTTTATGATGATCAACTACATTCAGTAAGATACAGGAAAAATACCCTGAAATAGACACTGACCTTTTTGCTTCAAGGTTAAGTAATAAAGTGGAGAAATATATTGCATTTTTGCCAGATCGGGCAGCTTATGCCATTGATGCATTTTCCCTCACTTGGTCAGAGGTGCTATATTATATCGTTCCACCTTTCAGCTTACTGCCGAAAGTACTTAAAAAAACAACAACAACAACAGAACAAGACAGGACAGAAGCAGTTATAGTGGTACCAGTATGGCATCAGGAGATCCCTTGAAATAAAGAGGCTGCAGACATCATACTTAGATCATGGAGAAAAAACTACTAAAAAACAGTACGACAGTTACATGAAACCATGGATCAGTTTCTGTGCCCCTTAAACCCTCTGTAAATATGGTGCTAGCATAGGACTGAAGTCTGAAGACAGCTAGATCAGCTATAAATAATCTTGTTAGGTTATGCAGCAATGTAGACATTTGTAACAATTGTCTAATTAAAAAAATATGAATTTGGTACAGCCCAGCTTTGTCAAACACTTCATCTTATTGAACTAGATGACTTGCAGTTTACAAGCCCTTCTTGTATTATTAAGACTAAATATCTGCTGAAGCAGACTAAGCCTGGTCATCATTTACAGGATATTAAGAAAGTTACAAAAAAAATCAAAACAGTATCGTTAAGACGCTAAAACAGAATGTACAACAAACAGAATCTCTTTGCCAAGAAGAATCAAAGCTTCTTATCAGTACTCAAAAACCGCATAAAAGAGTCTCGGGCCGATCTGTTTCAAGATGTATTAAACAAAGGACAGAAAACAGACATCGATAAAAACTGGTATAGGCATGCACTATGGTACACATAGTACACGTGCCGCATCTACACTGGCAGCAAAATTTCAAGGTGTACCTACTCAAAGTATTATCAAAACAGCTGGTTGGAAAAATGCAAACACTTTGCAAAATTTTTATTACAAAATGTATAAAATAGTAATTAATGCTAAGACAGACATGTCTTTTCGAGATGCCAATCAAAGCAGTAGTTGGGACACATAAAGGCTTTGTGCCTATATGAGAACTCGGACAATATTTTATTGCTGAAAATTCACACATGAAATAAAAAATATCACTTAATTTTGATATTGAAATTGTGTTTTGTTTCATTCATACAGAATCAAATCTAAAATCTCTGTGGGGTCCACCAAGGGAGTTATACATTGATAAAATGGATAGATTAAACGAGATTTACCTTCGTAGAAGTAATGTTGAAGTTTGATCGAGATTTTATCAACTGTAAACTTCCTTGGGGATCAAACACCCTCCCGATGTCCCACCCATGTACTAATTTTGATTCTGTTTTCATGTAGTAGATCCTTGTGACAAATTTAAATTTATTCACAAGCATCTACTAGTTAGCTCTAAAGACTGACCTGATGCTGTGATAGCCAAGCTGTATCTCTGTGTGATCCCCAAGGAAGTTTACAGTTGATAAAATCTCGATCAAACTTCAACATTACTTCTACGAAGGTAAGTATCGTTTAATCTATCCATTATAACTTGTGTCTATCCAGTACCAGGAATTGCCTCTTGTTTGACTGGTCCAATATATTACCAGTATGACAGAAAAGTTTATTCCCATTTTGAGAGAGTAGATCACTAAGGAGAAGGTGTAATGAATTACCATTCCCTAATGTAGAAGAAATGGTGAAGATAATTTTCTCTATTCGAGGGGGAATGATGAATAGCTAGAAACATTGATTACATCTTAGAGAGAAGTTGTGGAAGGAAAGATGCTCTTTATCTGATGTCTGTATCTTGCATCATTATCCTCCTACAGTCATATGTGACATTTTTCCTTAATGACACATGCAGTCTAGCTGAAGGAGTAATTATATTAGAAAGTAAAGGAAAGCAAACAGACATGATATTTTCCTAATTCAAGACAATGCTACTTTAATTTCTCCATGAATATATATATATATATATATATATATGTGTGGATTTTCCTTGTTACTGTATAATGACCTTTTACTTTATCTGGTTTACACGTTGTTTCCTGTATATGCTATTAGTATTTTATAAAACTACTCTCTGTTATAATTTGATTGCTCTTATTTTACTTCTCCAGTGATTAATTTTTTGTTTAGAATCACCCCTTTTTCAACTTTATAATATGCTATCCGGCATTTTCAGGGGGCCGCTGTCATGCAACATTGATATCGTACTTGTTTCTTCTTTCTTTATATTGTATTCTGAGAATCTGATGCTCTCTTAAAAAAAATAACCCTTTTACCTCGAGCTGTTATTTATATATACATGTACTAATTTAGCAAAAGTGGAAGAGTTGTAATTGGTATGTAAAGACTCGGACATCTTCTTATGTATGAAACTTACTACCGTATAGCGGGTTAATTTTGCGGGTTTTTATTTCTGCTTATTCTGCGGGTCAATGCTGTCACGCAGAAATAAATTCCGCACATTTAAACTATCAGCAGAATTTTTTGACGCAGAAATAAACTTTGATATTTCGTTTAATATAATGACCGGTTCTCTTTATCTCACGAGTTTTTCATCTGCTGTCAAGTTATTCACACCGTATCGATTGTGGTTGATTGCTTTTGTTATTGCATCAATCTATTGTCCACGAATGAATGGTTGCCGATTCGGGCGTGTAATCTTTACAAGCATGCTAGGTTTACGAAAAGTTTGACAAACGTTATATAAATTTTGGAAAATAAATTAATATGTGTTGTAACTGTTGTAACTGAATGGACTGTGAACGGACTATGTACTAGATTTTGCATTTTGTATATATTAGTAAATAAATTGTAATTTTTTCTACCAACAGTGTTATATTTTGTGAAAATGTCTTTCAAAAGAATTACCGGTACTAGACCTACAGTATTTATTTTGAACTCTTATTTCTGATCATGCACGGTAATGAAAAGAAATCAGATTTAAACATTAATAAGCTGCGCCAACTTCACTGCCCTAGATTCCGACCTAGATACTGCCGCCAAGACATAACTGACGAACGAGAACGATATGCATTTGAGTCGGTAGCTATTTCCCATGCGCAGAATTTACTTTAAATTTACTTTAAATTAATTCCTGCTTTTCTCGAAGGTTGCAGAAATAAAAAACGCAGAAATAAACTAGGCCCATTTTAGGACAAAACCGCAGAATTTTTTGCCCGCAGAATTAACCCGCTATATCATGCATATCTAAATCCTTTCTGTCTGTACATCCTGTTTAATTCTGAATTTTTCATGCGCCAAACATTATTACCTCTACCCCGTTCCTTGTTTCATGTGAGGGAGCTGTCATGCAGGCCAGTGGAAGGTCTATGGTCTTACCTAGGTGCAGGTGCCCAGAAGGGCACTTACCCCTGTGAGGAATTCAAGAAATAATTCTGGAACAGTTCTTGAATCTAATTCTAGAATAGTTCATGAACATTAAATGGCTGATCTAGAACTTTAAGTTAAAGAACTTTTTCTAGAACTAAACCTTAGTCTAAGAATAAATTCTTGAACTCCTAGTTCTAGAATGGCAATTTAATGTTATTGAACTATCCAAGAACTAGTTCAAATATTAAGAACTGCTAGATATGATTACAGAAGTTCAATATAATTGAGTCCCTCTCTCTGACTATTCAAGAACACATTCAAGAACTCTGTCGAAAATTTCATGAACCTCAGATCATTGCAGGGGCCACAAATTTTTTTTTGCCCACTACAATTATTAAGCAGACAGACCATCTAAGCCAATGGCACATCCTATGAAATCTGACAACTGTAATAACTATGTCAATTAGTGTTAGTTAGTTAGTTAGTGGCCAGAGACTGTTTTTTTAGTCTCAATCACTGTGGCAATGAGATTTTATACACCCTCAACAAATGACATGAGTAAAACAGTAAACTCAGAGTGGGATTGGGAGCATAATAAGAAGTAAACGATTGCTGCATAAAATACAAAACATTAAGTTAAACAATGTGTAGTTTACTTTAACCTCAAGATTCAGATACTTGCCTTGCTTCAGGGTGGTGAAAAAATGTGACAGTTTAAAAGAATTTTATATTTTTTTTAAAATTATTGATTAATGACAACACTATAATTACTTATTTGATATTCAGTATACTCATGTTACTTTTAAACCATTCCTTATTGTAGTATGATAGATATTTCCTTCTTATTTGCTGCACAATATTCTTTAAAATTGCTGAATCACATGTGCAAAAAATTACCCAGCATGCAACAAAATAATGGAAACTGATCATGTGACATTATGAATTTAATGTTCATGAAAGTTCATCAACAGTTTCTGAACTTATTAGCTCACCTGAGCACGAAGTGCTCAAGGGTGAGCTTTTGTGGTCAGTGATTGTCCGGCAGCGTCCGGCGTCTGTCAACACCTCCCAGCCTAAACCACCAGTCCAATTTTGATGAAACTTCACAGGAATGTTCCTTGCATGATCCTTATTGAAAATTAGTCAAAGAAATGAATTCCATACAGAACGCTGGTTGCCACAGCAACCGAAAGGAAAAACTTTAAAAATCTTCTTGTCAAAAACCACAGTAGCTAGGGCTTTGATATTTGGTATGTGGCATCATCTAATGGTCTTCTACCAATTTTGTTCAAATTATACCCCTAGGGTCAAATATGGCCCCGTCCTGGGTAAGGGGGGGGGGGGCGGTCACATGGTTTACATAGATTTATATAGGGAAAAACTTTGAAAATCTTCTTGTCCAAACCTGATATTTAGTATGGAACATCATCTAGTGGTCCTCTACCAAGATTTTTCAAATTATCCCCCTAGGATCAAATATGGCCCCGCCCCGGGGTCACACGGTTTATATTGACTTATATAGGGAAAAAAAATTAAAATCTTCTTGTCAAAAACCACAGGGCATAGGGCTTTGATATTAGGTATGTGACATCATCTAGTGGTTCTCTACCAAGATTGTTCAAATTATGCCTCTGGGGGTGCAAAGAAGCCCCGCCCCGGGGGTCTCAAGTTTTACATAGACTTATATAGGAAAAAACTTTAAAAATATTCTTGTCTGAAACCACAAGACCTAGACCTTTAATATTTTGTATGTAGCATTGCCTTGTGGTCCTCTACTAAGTTTGTTCAAATTATGTCGCTGGGGTAAAAAAGGCCTCGCCCCGGGGATACCAATTTTATATAGACTTATATAGAAAAACAACTTTAAAAATCTTCTTGTCTGAAACCACAAGACCTAGGCCTTTGATATTTGGTATGTAGCATTGCCTAATGGTCCTCTACCAAAATTTATCAAATTAAAACCCTGGGGTGAAAAGAGGCCCCATCCCGGGGGTCCCAAGTTTTACAAAGACTTACATAGGAAAAAACTTTAAAAATCTTCTTGTCTGAAACCACAAGACCTAGGCCTTTGATATTTGGTATGTAGCATTGCCTTGTGGTTCTCTACTAAGTTTATTCAAATTATGTCCCTGGAGTGAAAAGAGGCCTCGCCCAGGGGGTACTGAGTTTTGCATAGACTTATATAGGAAAAAACGTTAAAAAATCTTTTGTTATGAAACTCCAAGGCCTAGGCTTTTGATATTTGGTATGTTGCATTGCCTAATGGTCCTTTACCAAGATTATACAAATTATGCCCCTGAGGTGAAAAGAGGCCCCACCCAGGGGGTCCCAAGTTTAACATAGACTTATACTGGAAAAAACTTTTAAAAATCTTCTTGCCTGAAACTGCAAGGCCTAGGCTTTTGATATTTGGTATGTTGCATTGCCTAATGGTTTTCTATCATAATTATTCAAATTATGCCCCTGGGGAGAAAAGAGGCCCTGCCCCTGGGGCCCCAAGTTTTACATAGACTTAAATAGGAAAAACATCTAAAAATTTTGATATTTGGTATGTAGCATTGCCTAGTGGTTCTCTAACAAGATTGTTCAAATTATGCCCCTGGGGCGAAAAGAGTCCCCACCCACCGAAAGGAAAAACTTTAAAAATCTTGTCCAAAACCTGAAGGCCTAGAGCCTTGATATTTGGCATGTGACATCATCTAATGGTCCTCTATGAAAATTGTTCAAATTATGCCCCTGGGGTGAAATAGGCCCCGCCCCGCGGGTCCCAAGTTTTGCATAGACTTATATAGAAAAAAACTTTAAAAATCTTCTTGTCTAAAACCACAAAACCTAGGCCTTTGATATTTGGTATGTAGCATTGCCTTATGGTGCTCTACCAAAATTGTTTAAATTATTACCCTGGGCTGAAAAGAGGCCCTGCCCCGGGAGTCTCAAGTTTTACTAGACTTATATAGGATTTTTTTTTAAAAGTCTTCTTGTCTGAAACTGAAAGGGCTAGGCTTTTGATATTTGGTACTAGTATGTTGCATTGCCTTATGGTCCTCTACCAAAATTGTTCAAATTATTACCCTGGGGTCTCAAGTTTTACATAGACTTATATAGGAAAAAACTTTAAAAATCTTCTTGCTTGAAACTGCAAGGCATAGGCTTTTGATATTTGGTGTGTTGCCTTGCCTAGTGTTCCTGTACCAAAATTGTTCAAAATATGCCCATGGGATGAAAAGAGGCCCTTCCCTGGGGGTCCCAAGTTTAACATAGACTTATATAGAAAAATATTAAACATCTTCTTGTCCTAAAGTTCAAGGCCTAAGCCTTTGATATTTGGTGTGTAGCATTGCCTAGTGAATCTCTTACAAGATTGTTCAAATTATACCCCTGGGGTGAAAAGAGGCCCCACCCTTGGGGTCACTTGTTATATGAGTTATATAGGAAAAAGTACTTAAGGATGTAGGAACAAATGTTTTCTAACGTTAAGATTTTTTTTCATACTCTATGAGCTTGAAGAACATTAGTTTCCAAGACAAACAAAAGAAGAAAAAATATAGGTCACCGAACTCGTTTTAATTTTATAGGACATTTTCTTCACCCACTGTTTGAGCATTTCTGAAATTTTGTAAAATTGAAAAAATGGTGGTACTTTATTAAACATATAATATCCCACTTAATGTTATAGGGATTTCAGGTCTTACAGGTTAATATGAATACAAGGTGATGTCAGTATTATATAAGCATAAATGTCACTAACAAATCACTTTCATTTTTACATGTTGACATAAATGATCTACAAAACAATTCTGACATTTAGATTTTCAAAATATTTTGCAGCTTTAATGACACACAAAAATGCTACAAAATGGAAATAAAAAAAGTTGGGGTCACCATGCATCTAAGAGATTTATTAAGAAAAAACTGCTAAAAACTGGTGAATTTTGATATTTTTTGTTCTTTTTGTTTTAATTTATATTTTGTAGATAATATATTGTGCTATCTTGAAAACTTTTATTTCAGTTATAGCTTATCTTTATATGTATCGGTCAGGAAAATATCAAAACCAAACCTGATCTGCTTTGGTAAGATATTTGAAATTATCTACCCCTATCCCATTGTAAAAAAACAAAGAAAAATATCAAACAGGGAGTGCCATGCACCAAAAGCGCAGCCTCCTAAAAACGAACCCCCCAGCACGCAAACGCGTGCACCACACACACACCCAAAGCCCACACATCAGGACAAAACGAACAACACACACACACTTAAAGCCAACACATAAGGACAAGACGAACAATAAGCATACACACACGCGCGCACACAAAGTCAACACACTAAATCTAATGTCAATTTTAGGCAAATGCCAGCCAAAAATAAGGGTGAAAAAAAAATTTCACCAAAAGAAGAATCTGTTTGGTTAAATGGTACATTATTAGCCATATTTTAATTATTTAGCATTAATTTTTTGGCAAAACTTTTGTTAGAAAGCAATATTCGAAGAAACATTTTTCAAAATGGCGGATATCCTGAAGAAAACGCTCTTACATCCTTAACAAGAGCGCCGCCAAGCGGGACAATATACGCCCGAAGGGTTACATCAGAGGATGGGAGCAAAATTTGATTGTTGAAACTTGACTGTTGAAGCCCAAAGGACAGGAACAATAAAAAAGAAATTCAAAAAAAAAATTCTTACCAGGTAAAGTTATGTCAAAATACATCTAAAAATTGGATGTACCATCCATGTTGTACCACAGAAAAGTGGTCTCGGTTTTTAAAAAACAAATTATTGTAAGAGAACAAAAAGGGATCTGCCAAATAAAAACAAGAGCATTGCAATGCATAGCAATATACACAAAGCAAAGTCATATATGACCTTTGACCCCTAAGTGTGACCTTGACCTTGAAGTCAGTCATCTAAAACATGCGCTCTGCACGTGGCCTCAGTGTGGTGAACATTTGTTAACCTCTAAGCAGCACAGATTTAATATATGACAGCCTCTGAGCAACAACCTCTGTACAACAAATAAACTTGTGTGTCAATTCCATGTCATGCTGTAGAATTTACACTGTATTTTACTATAACTGAAAATGGTTATTCTGTGCCCATGAAAAGTTATAAAAAGAATATAGGAAATTCTAGAAACATGTAATTTATAATTTAATAATTCTCAGTCATAAGGCTATAAAAAGAAACATGAAATTTATAACTAATTCTCAGTCATAAGGCTATGAAAAGAAACTTGAAATTTATAGCTAATTCTCAGTCATAAGTCTATTAACAGATCTTATCTTATAGATGCACTAGACAAATCATTATGAATTCAATGTTATGTAGGAATGATCTTAGTACTGTGTAATACCTCTGCAGTCTCCTGCCTGGTTTGTCATATGGGTAAGTACAGTAGACAAGGTGTGAAGGTTTTTATGCCCCCGCCATAAAGTGTGTGTGTGGTGGGTGGGGCGGCATATAGTGTTACCCCTGTCTCTGTGTGTTTGTGTGTGTTTGTTTGTTTGTGTGTTCGGGAAAGGGTGGTGTTCGTGTCCGGGCCATAACTTTGACATGCATGGTCTGATTTCAGAATAATTTGACACAAATGATAAGCATGGATAGACAATGTGTCATACGCAAAAACCATTTCACTAGCTTAAAGGTCAAGGTCACAGTCCTTGGTTGAACTTAGCCAATTTTCACTACATAAGTGGTCTTCATGTCCGGGCCATAACTTTGACTTGCATGGTCTGATTTCAGAATAATTTGACACAAATGATAAGTACGGATAGATGATGTGTCATGCGCAACTATTTCACTAGCTCAAAGGTCAAGGTCACAGTCCTTGGTTGAGCTTTGCCAATTTTCACTACATATATACTGATAATGTGGTCTTCGTGTCCGGTCCATAACTTTAACATGCATGGTCCGATTTCAAAATAATTTGGCACAAATGATAAGCTTGGATAGACCATGTGTCGTGTGCAAAACCATTTCACTAGCTCAAAGTTCAAGGTCACAGTCCTTGGTTGAACTTAGCCAATTTTCACTACATATACAGATTACTAAATATTTTGGTTTTCCTACAATATTTTTTTTTGTAAATAAATAGGGCCAAGGGTTTCTTTTCGTTTGTGAGCAGTACCATGCTTGTGACCTTTCTCATGATGCGGGGGCATCCGTGTCTTTGACACATTTCTAGTATCTAATTAAATTGTTCATGTGCCCGCTGTTCAACCAGAATTGAAATGAATCATGGTTTTTGCAGTTTTCATTTTGATATAAAATACATTGTGTGTTGGAAGAATTTAGGAATCTCTACGGTCACTCTTTCACACAACCAATGTATTCCATACCCAACTGAAAATTACTCAGACTGTGTTTTATATTTGTATTTACAGTTTTGTTTTCTTTATCAACTACATTTACAATTTCATTTTCTTTATTAATTACATTTACAGTTAATTTTCTTTATCAATTACATTTACAGTTGTGTTTTCTTTATTAATTATATTTACAGTTGTGCTTTCTTTATTAATTACATTTACAGTTGTGTTTTCTTTATTAATTACATTTACAGTTGTGTTTTCTTTATAAATTACACTTACAGTGATGTTTTCTTTATAAATTACATTGACAGTTATGTTTCCTTTATTAATTACATTTACAGTTAATTTTCTTTACCAATTACATTTACAGTTGTGTTTTCTTTATAAATTACATTTACATTCTCGTTTTCTGTATCGGTTATATTTACAGTTTCATTTTCTTTATTAATTACATTTACAATTTCATTTGCTTTATTAATTATATTTACAGTTAAGTTTCTTTATCAATTACATTTACAGTTGTGTTGTTTTTTTTAAATTACATTTACAGTCTCGTTTTCTGTATCAGTTATATTTACAGTTTCATTTTCTTTATTAATTACATTTACAATTTCATTTTCTTTATTAATTACACTTACAGTTGTGTTTTCTTTATAAATTACATTTACAGTCTCGTTTTCTGTATCAGTTATATTTACAGTTTCATTTTCTTTATTAATTACATTTACAATTTCATTTTCTTTATCAATTACACTTACAGTTGTGTTTTCTTTATAAATTACATTTACAGTCTCGTTTTCTGTATCAGTTATATTTACAGTTTCATTTTCTTTATCAATTACATTTACGGTTGTGTTTCCTTTATTAATTACATTTACAGTTGCTTTTTCTTTATAAATTATGTTTACAGTTTCATTTTCTTTATTCATTACATTTACAGTTTATTTTCTTTATTCATTACATTTACAGTTTGTTTATTCTCTTTATTCATTACATTTACAGTTTTGTTTTCTTTATCTATAACTTTGTTTTAGCTGGCTTTTGAACTATTTTTCTTGTAACAGTGATAACTGTTACAGGGGTAGTAAATCAATAATATAACAAAACTTAACCTTAAATTTTAAATCAGATACTTTAGGTCAAGACTTAATATGAATATTAAAATTTGAAATTGCATTAAACAATGAAACTGTTGTTGTTATGACATATGATAACTGTTGCCTTCTAAATTGCAACAAAATCTAAATTATGGTTCCTGTTTCAGATGGACGTCACTGTTTTATGGAGAGCATGAAGGGAACCGGCTACATGGATCCATGGAGTCACTGGATTCACAGCTAAATGCTCAAGATAGGGTGAGTTTGTCTATCATATCATCTGATATGTCATACTGTCTGACCTGCCCGTTTGGTTGAGCACCTGGGACCTCTATTGCCGAGTGGTTAAGGTAGCTTACTTCGAATCCCTTGCTCCTTATCACTGTGAGTTTTAAAACCTTGCCTGGGGGGTATGATTCTTTCATGTGAGGAAGCTGACCAGCTTGACAATTTACTGTACTGACTGAATAGCGAACAGTGCAGACCATGTTCGTGCAGGTTGATCTTAGTTTGTACTGGTCGCAGAGACGGAATCACTCGCCACCAGCAGGCTGAAGGTTAATATTTTGTTGGTAACAATTTTTTTTTGCATTTCATGGTTGAGTAGATCTAGGAAATATTTGATATCTTTAATGATACTTTATGAAATCGACCCAGCAAGTTAGAACCGTATTTTTTATATCTTTTATGATTTTCTATGAAAGCCAACAATATAAATGTGGAATTTAAACAGGAAATATCACATTGTTCATAAAAAGAACTTTGTCGTTTTTACCACGCAGTTGCAGAAATTGCTCTGCATTTTGCCCATTTATGTCATAAAAGACATTACATTTGCAGTCAGCAGCATTATGATCTGCACATTTCTCCTACTCATGTTATAAAACAATACTTTATTCTGTAGCCAAATATCTGATCGTATTTATTGTAATTCAATAAATGCAGATAGCTCTTAAATGTCTTCCGGGAATTCAAATACTGTGGAAAAAAGCTAAACATTCTATTAGGGTCACACTGTCGTTTATTTTTCATTTCTTTAGGAATACTATTCAAGGTTATTTGATACTGCCCTTATTGTCAGTAACCATTTTACAGCCTCATACTTTATTTTCCAGGGTTTCTGCTCATGGATTACGGCATCCATCAGAGTAAAGTAAGTAACTAGAATCTTTGACTTAGTCTAATTATTCTCACCTGAACCAAGTGATCAAGATGAGCTATTGTGACAGCCCTTTTTCCATTGTCTATCATTGACAGTCATTAATATTTGTACTGTTAACACTCTAGAGGCTACAGTCGGTCCAGTCTTAATGAAACTTGGTCAGACTGTGTTTGATTTGGGTCATCTGTGTTCAAAAATAAGGTCACTTGGCCAAATCATAGAATAACCTTGTTAACTCTCAAGAGGCTATATTTTTACCTGGTCTTTTTGAATGCTGTACAGAATGTTTGTCGTTATAAAATCTAGGTCAAGTTCAACACCAAGGTCACCAGGTCATATTATAGCAAAGCCTTGTTTTCATTGTAGAAGTCGTATTTTCTCAAATTGATAGTCTTTCTGAAACCTAGGTCAAGTTTGAATAAGTAAGAAGTGATTTAGGTGAGCAATGCAGGGTCTTCTGGGGGCATCAAGCGTTTATTGAACGCAGCTCCTTGTTTTATTTTCTGGTTTACGGGAGATTTTTCAAAAAATTTGGGTCAGGGGTGCGGGGGGGGGGGGGGCAAATAAAAATAAAAATACAAACCACTATTTTGAGCAGTCGACCAAATAAATAAAAATAAAACGTCGAAAAGGATACAATTTTTTTTTATTTTTTGTACACAATAGAAAACAAAAGCTTGCAAACTTAAATTGCGTACACACTCACAAATGAACTATTCTGAACTGGTTTATATCTTATCATCTCAGTATATTGTTGTTTTATTTATGTATAGCTTGTATGCATGATGCCATTTTCATTGAATAAAAGAGACTCAACATGTCAGGTATAGACTTAGAAACTGCAATAAAAATAAGACTCAGCTGGAAATAAAATCCAAATTAGGTATCCTAATACCTCAGGATGGGACTGTCTAGATACTGTGTCTCCACCTGTCAAATTATACAGTCTGGAGACTGTTTTGATGCTTGACTTCTTACGTTGCCACTGCACAATGTGTCAGTAGCAATATTCTCTAAGGACATCTTTATTTTGATGTGTTTATCTTCTTCATAATTATATACACTAGAATTGGTGATGTTTACAATCTTCTGGAACTGGAATCAACAGGGATGAAAAATAACTAGTTTCATATTCAAAGTTATTATTTGGATATACAATATTGGACACAGTTATAGATGAATAGTGCATAATATTATATGAAATAGATTGAGTCAATGTTAAAAAATCAGGGTCAGTATGGAAAAAAATCAGTCAGTAAAAGAAAACCAGGCCGATACAGGAATCAAGCTTTTGGTCAAATTGATTGAGGTCAATATGACCACTTTCAGCTTTGGGTCAATACGACCACCCTCGATACATTTTGCAAAAGAAGAAATGAGTATTTTGCAACAGATCTCAGTTTGCTAAATTCCTATAATGAACTTGTCCATCTTTCAGTTTGGACAGTACCATTAACTGTTACAAAGGGTGCATACCAAAAGGATACTGACTGAATGGCAACAGTTCAGATCATGATCAGACTGCACAGATGTGCAGGCTGATCATGATCTACACTGGTCGCAAAGGCAGAACCAGTCGTGTCCAGCATGATAAGGGTTGATAGTAAGATATTGTTAAACAGAAATGTCCCCAGTTCCCCAGATTTTTAGCTCACCTGAGCACAAAGTGCTCATGGTGAGGTATTGTGATCACGCTGTGTACGTCGTCCGTCGTCTGTGCGTGCGTGCGTCCATGCGTCATGTCGTCAACAATTGTGTTTAAAAGACACCTCGTCCATAACCACTAAATGGATTTTGATTAAACTTGGCTTGGATGTTTTTTGGATGGTTCTCTACTAAAGTTGTTCAAACGGTTCCGCTTGGTTGCACATAGGGGCCGCCAGAGTAAAAAATAGAAATATCTTCAAACGACATCTCCTTCTAAACCGATGGTCTGATTTTGAAATAATATCAAACAAATGGTCCTTATGTCACCCTCTACCGAGATTGTTCAAATTATACCGATTCGTCAAAAAACATGGCCGCCAGAGGGCGTGGTCACTTTTCCCTATATGTATTTAGTGGAAACTTTAAAAATCTTCTTGTGTGAAACTGCTTGCCCGATTTTAGAATAATTTTACACAAATGGTCCTTGTGTGACCCTCTACCAAGATTTTTCAAATTATTATGATTCGTCAAAAAACATGGCCGCCAGAGGGAGTAGTCACTTTTCCCTATATGTATATCAATGGAATTTTAAAAATCTTCTTGTGTGAAACTGCTGGCCCGATTTTAAAATAATTTTACACAAATGGTCCTTGTGTGACCCTCTACCAAGATTGTTCAAATTATTTTGATTTGTCAAAAACATGGCCGCCAGAGGGCGTGGTCACTTTTTCCTATATGTATATTGTGGAAACTTTAAAAATGTACTTGTATGAAACTGCTGGCCCGATTTTAGAATAATTTTACACAAATGGTCCTTGTGTGAACCTCTACCAAGAGTGTTCAAATATTTTGATTCGTTGAAAAACATGGCCGCCAGAGGGCGTCGTCACTTTTCCCTATATGTATATAGTGGAAACTAAAAATCTTGTGTGAAATTGCTGGCCCGATTTTAGAATAACTTTACACAAATGGTCCTTGTGTGACCCTCTACCAAGATTGTTCAAATTATTTTGATTCGTCAAAAAACATGGCCGCTAGAGAGCGTGGTCACTTTTCCCTATATGTATATAGTGGAAACTATAAAAATCTTCTTGTTTGAAACTGCTGGCCCAATTTTAAAATGATTTTACACAAATGGTCCTTGTGTGACCCTCTACCAAGATTGTTCAAATTATTCCGATTCGTCAAAAAACATGGCTGCATGGGGGCGTGGTCACTTTTCCCTTTATGTATACCATACTTGTCCAAATTATTGCCCTAAGGTAAAAAACAAAGGCCACACCCCTGCGTCTGACATGTACTTACTATAGGCTATTATATTAGAACTTTGAAAATCTTCTTCTCTGAATCAAAAATAGCTAGAGCCTTGATATTTGGGTGTGATATCAGATTTGTAATTTCTACCGTAATTGTCCAAATTATTGCCCTAGGTTCAAAAGAGTGTGTGACATGTATATAATATAGGCTAACATAGAAGAAACCTAACTCTCTACTTATACAAACACACTTGAAGCCTAGTACACAGGTGAGCGCTTTAGGGTCAATTACCCTCTTTTTTTAAATCTTTGGGGTTAAAATAGGTTTATGGCATTTCAACCCCCTTGCCCTAAATTCAACTGCATGGGGAAATCATTGTGAATGGCAGCTTCCCAATAGAATATGTTTGAAGATGAGTGCCCATGGTCAAAATTGGTTAAATGCATTTATAAATAAAAACCTTGCAAAGTAATAGTTTGAACTTCCTTAGCTTGAAGGAAATACGTTCTTGTAGAAGTGTATAATTTTTAGCTTGACTATTTGAAGAATAGTTTATCTATTCTACTCCCCGTGGCGTTGGCGTCGGCATCGGCGTCACACCTTGGTTAAAGTTTTGCATGCAAGTACATATAGCTATCATTTAAAGGCACATAGCTTTGAAACTTAGTTTTTCTTTTCTAGGTCAGTTACCAACCTCACTGGGTCACGTCCCATAACTCTGACATGTATTTTGGCCACATAATGCCACCTTTGAACGCATGTTACTATCTCCAAATCTAATGCAGATATTGAATTGAAACTTCACATGTGTCTACGGGGTTATAAAACTAGGTGAAAGCATCATGTCCAATAAATCTGACATGCATTTTGGCCAAATTATGTCCCCTTTTAGACTAGAAAATCCTGGTTAAAGTTTTGCCTGCAAGTACATATAGCTATTAAAGGCATATAGACGTAACGTCAAAAGTTGTGACCCATGCCAAAATTCTTTGAAGTGATATAAATAAATGTTAAGTTTTCAATGACTATTCATTCTATTTTCTTGAAAAAAGTATCAAAATATACAGCAATAATTAGGCTGTAGTAAAGTATTAAAAAAAGTTATCGTTTAATCACAGTTATATGAAAAATCAACACCAATTGCGTTAAAAAAATGACGAAAAACTGTATGTAATTTGTAACAATTTTTTAAACAAACAGTACTTTTAGGGAAATTATTCTTTTTTTACGTGACTGAAATTGCGGGCAATTTTGCATGCTTTGTCATTGAACGTGATAATGTTTGTGAATTAATTTTGACGGTTGTGAATACGTTAAAAAACAAGATGGATATGTTTTCCGCGGCCGTTGAGTTATGTAATTTTCACTTAAAATAAATACAAAATTAAGACATGTTGAGCTATAAAATGCTGAGAAAAATTCATTATCTGATAAAATCTAACTATTTTCAGATTATTTTACTTCGCTGTTTTCACAGTATCTGTATAAGCAACGCTAAGCTAAAAAAAGCCTTTTCTTTGTTTGTACAGGAATAAAAGTTCTTAAAATTGTCACGTTTTCAATTATTAAACATATAAAAAATTAATTATGTTTTGTAAACTGCGATTACAATAAAAAAAACTGTTTTCGTTTCTTGTATTTTAACAAGTTTGGTCTAATTTTGAAAATGCTTTCAAAGATGATATTTTAATTTTCCGATGAATGAGTTCTTGAAATTGTCACACTTAAAAAAAAGCTAACGTCAAAAGAAAATAACGTCAAGATGCGTTTCATTCTGTCTTTTTTTTATTCAATAACGGCAAAATACAATGAATATACCTACAATGATAGAAAGGTCTGCCATTTGTTTAAAAAGTGGATTTTCAAAGAGAACCATAAAAATTGGTATGTATATTTCAGATTATTACCGCGGTCTTTACTATCCGAAAACAGAATCTCTGTCATACAAGATGATAATGAAAAACAACACGCACTAATTCGAGTTTAATAATATGTGTTGTTAAAGAAATTGATTGCAAACACTCTATTTCGTTACCGGTTTACTTACATGAAACCATTCTTGAGATTATGGGTGAAATCTCACAGTTATAAAGAAACACAAACTTACGAGACAGAAAAATGTTCTTTAACATTCAGATGTTATAAAAGGTAATATATGTACTGTCAAAAAGTTTTTATTACATTTAAATGTACGCTTTAATATAAGTATGCATTGTTTTTATAATATAACATGAAACAAAAATATGCCTGAAATGAAATAATAGCATTTAGACGTCCCGTTTTTATCATGTGTAAACTACTGATTTTTCATGATTTTGACATTGTTTTTATGTTACACTAATGGGTTGCAGCTTTTGACATTATGTCATAGCTTTGAAACTTATTTTTTCTTTTTCTAAGTCAATTACCAGCCTCACTGGGTCAAGTCCCATAACTAAGACATACATGTATTCTGGGCAAATTAAGCCCCCTTTTAGACTTAGAAAATCCTAGTTTTAAGTTTTGCATGCAAGTTACTATCTTCAAAACAAATGCAGATATTGAATTGAAACTTCACATGTGTCTTTGGGGTTATAAAAATTAATCCAGGTGATAACATCAAGTCTAATAAATCTGATATGCATTTTGGCCAGTTATGTCCCCTTTTGAACTTAAAAATTCTGGTTAAAGTATTGCGTGCAACCTACTATCTCCAAAACAAATGCAAATACTGGATTGAAACTCTGTAGATATTTTAACATTTAGGGTAATATGGGAATAATTTGAATAGTCGAGCATTGGCTGTCTTAAGGACAGCTCAAAATGTTGTAGATATTTAGACTGTTTAACCCTTACCCTGCTAAATTTCTGTAATGAACTTTGGATAGTAACATTAACTGTTATAAGGGGTGCTTCCAGAAGATACCAACTGAATGGCGAACAGTGCAGATCATGATCAAACTGCACGGATGATCATGATCTACACTGGTTGCAAAGGCAGAAGCATTTGTAAATGATGATAAGGGTAAAATAAAATCATGGCAAATATAATTCTGCTGTTTAGATACTTTTTTTATAAAGTGCAGACAGTTTGTACTGAGACATATTGTAAAGTTTCTGTACAATATTTAATGAAAGTATTCTTTCAGGGATTCTGACATAGTGAAGAAATGTGGCCAAGATGCTTTGCAATATATCACATTTCAACGTTATATTCTGCTGTATGTGCTTGTTGTATGTGTGCTGTCAACTGCAATTATAATGCCTGTCAACTTCACAGGCACTTACAGTAAGTTATTTCGAGTCAGACATGTAAAAGCAGTATGTTTGTATATGTGTGCTGTTAACTGCAAAAAAAACACCTGTCAACTTTTATTGATTCTAATAGCAAGTTTAACAATATCTGACAAATAAAAACAGTGTAACTGAGTTTATGTGTTGTTAACTACCATTAATACCTGTCAGCCTTACTGGTTTTAACAGTTACTTATTTTTTAGCTCTACTATTCAATAGTCTAGCTATTCTACTCACCCAGGTGTCGGTGTCGGCGTCACACCTTGGTTAAAGTTTTGCATGCAAGTACATATGGCTATCATTTAAAGGCACATAGCTTTAAAACTTAGTTTTTCTTTTCTAGGTCAATTACCAACCTCAGTGGGTCAACTTACATAACTCTGACATGTATTTTGAGCAAATTATGCCCCCTTTTGCACTTAGAAAATCCTGGTTAAAGTTTTACATGCAAGTTACTATCTCCAAATCTAATGCGGATATTGCTTTGAAACTTCACATGTGTCTTCGGAGTTATAAAACTAGTTGATAGCATCAAGTCCCATAACTCTGACTTGCATTCTGGCCAAATTATGCCCCCTTGTTTTACATGCAAGTTACTGTCTCCAAAACTAATGCAGACATTGAAATGAAACTTCACATGTGTCTTTGGGGCTATAAAACTATAAAACTAGTTGATAGCATCAAGTTCCATAACTCTGACCTGCATTTTGGCCAAATTATGCCCCCTTTGGACTAAGAAAATCCTGGTTAAAGTTTTGCGTGCTATTACAGCTATTACTTAAAGGCATATAGATTTAACAGTTATTTTTTTTCTTTTTCTACATCAATTACCAACCTCACTGGGTCAAGTCCCATAATTCTTGACATGTATTTTGGACAAATTATGCCCCCTTTTGGACTTAGAAAATCATGGTTAAAGTTTTGTGTGCAAGTACATACAGCTATTACTTAAAGGCATATATATTTGAAACTTATTTTTTATTTTTCTAGATCAATTACTAACCTCACTGGGTCAAGTCCCATAACTCTGACATGTATTCTGGGCAGATATGGCCCCTTTTAGACTTAGAAAATTCTGGTTAAAGTTTTGCATGCAAGTTACTATCTGCAGAACAAATGCAGATATTAAATTGAAACTTCACATGTGCCTTCGGGGTTATAAAACTAGTTGATTGCATCAAGTCCCATAAGTCTGACATGTATTTTAGGCAAATTATGCCCCCTTTTGAACTTAGAAAATGCTGGTTAAAGTTTTACATGCAAGTTACTATTTCCAATACTAATGCAGATATTGAATTGAAACTCCACATGAGTTTTTGGGTTTATAAAACTAGTTGATAGCATGAAGTCCCATATCTCTGACATGTATTTTGGGAAAATTATGCCCCCTTTTGGACTAAGAAAATCCTGGTTAAAGTTTTGCGTGCAAGTTCCTATCTGCAGAGCAAATGCAGAATATTAAATTGAAACTTCACATGTATCTTCGGGGTTATAAAACTAATTGTTTGCATTAAGTCCCATAACTCTGACATGCTTTTTGGCCAAGTTATGCCCCCTTTTGGACTTAGAAAATCCTGGTTAAAGTTTTGCATGCAAGTTACTATCTCCAAAACTAATGCAGATACTGGATTGAAACTCTATTTCAACATTTAAGGTAAAATTTTCCTGCTTCTGGGACAATAATTCGAATAGTCGAGCACTGGCTGTCTTACGGACAGCTCTTGTTTCTTTTTCTAGATCAATTACCAACCTCACTGGGTCAAGTCCCATAACCCTGACATGTATTTTAGGCAAATTATGCCTCCTTTTGGACTTAGAAAATGCTGGTTAAAGTTTTGCATGCAAGTACATACAGCTATTACTAAAAGGCATACAGATTTGAAACTTAATTTTTCTTTTTCTAGATCAAATACCAACCTAACTGGGTCAAGTTACATAACTCTGACATGTATTTTGGGGGGATTATGCCCCCTTTTGGACATAGAAAATGCTGGTTAAAGTTTTACATGCAAGTTACTATCTCCAAAACTAATGCAGTTGTTGAATTGAAACATCACATGTGTCTTCGGGGTTATCAAACTAGTTGATTGCATCCAGTCCCATAACTCTGACCTGAATTTTGGCCAAATTATGCCCCCTTTTGGATTTAGAAAATGCTGGTTAAAGTTTTGCGTGCAAGTTACTGTCTGCAGAACAAATGCAGATATTAAATTGAACTTCACATGTGCCTTCAGGGTTATAAAACTAGTTCCATAACTCTGACATGCATTTTGGTCAAAGTATGTCCCCTTTTGAACTTAAAACTTCTGGTTAAAGTTTAGCATGCAAGTTACTATCTCCAAAACTAATGCAGATACTGGATTGAAACTCTATAGATATTTTAACATTTAGGGTAATATTTTCCTGCTTCTGGGACAATAATTCGAATAGTCAAGCATTGGCTGTCTTATGGACTGCTCTTGTTATAATTCAACTTAACTTGCACAATAGCAAATCAATTTTGTTTCTATTCTATATGCCAGTGAAACAGGGTGTATTATGGGAACATGTGGCATCAGTGAGATGGGCAGCAGGGATCATCCACAGAAGTTGTCAGCTCCTAACATGAGAAGTTCTTATGCAATGTTTACCAAACTTGGTCATGTTCATGGGCATAAAATCTAGGCTACATTCCATAGCCAGCCGGATCGTCCAATGGCGCTTGTGTTACAGCTCTAGAATGATTTGAAATTGTGAAAATTGAAAGTGACTGCTCGATAACTTGAGCAGTTCTTTTCCAGTGTTCAGAAAACCATGTTAGTATGTTTATGGATTTACTATCTTGGCCAAGATCAGTAACCAGCAGGATAGTCCAAAATATTGTCAGTGACAGCCTATGTTGTTAAATTAATGATTTCTATTTATATATTACAGAACAAAATTTATAAACTGCCATTATAACATGCATACATCTTGCATCAAAATAAACATGCACTCAAATTACTTTCTGTCTTTTTACTTGTCAAAGTGTCCGATGCCATCCACAACTATTCAACAACTTAATATTGTTGATAGTTGCTGAAAATTTAGTAAGTGTACTTGTTGTTGTTTTTTTTTTTTGTTCCAAATATTTTACTTTATTTTCAATATTGCTTTTCAGTTGGAAATGTCACTGATTTTGGACATACAACAGTAGCTAACCTGAATGCAAAGTAAGATGATTTATGAATATATTTGACTCGTTGCTTCTAAATGTTACTGGTTAAAATGTATTATCAAACTAGGCAGACATTTTGTTTCCACTGGAAAAAAAATAAAGAAGACTAATTATTACCTTGAGACAAATAAAAGTAGTTTAATCTGTTATTAGAAAAAGGTTAATTGTGTAGTCTGGGTTTATGATTGCATGAAACAGTATTTCTGGTAAATTACTACCAAAATATTTCACAGAATTTAGTGGCAAGGGTGGAAGTACTTCAATATATCTTTTACAAACCATTAATGTCTCTTTTTGTTAGCTCACCTGTCATGTAGTGACATGGTGAGCTTTTGTGATCACCTTTTGTCCGTCGTCCGTCCGGCCGTCCACAATTTCCTTGTGAACACGATAGAGACCACATTTTGTATTTGTGATTTTAATCAAACTCGCACACAACTTGTATGGGCATAATATCTCGGTTCCTTTCAAAAACTGGCCAGATCCTATCATGGGTGCCAGAGTTAGGGGCCCTTATAGGACCAGAATTCGCTATTTTTGGCTTGTGAACACGATAGAGACCACATTTCGCCATTGATTTTAATCGAACTTGCACATAACTTGTTTTGGCAAAATATCTCTGTACCTTTCGAAAACTGGCCAGATCCCATCATTGGTTCCAGAATTATTGCCCCCAAAGGGCTAAACTTTGCTATTTAGGCTTTTGCAGACATATAGAGACTTCATTTATGGTGGTATTTGATACAAACTTGCAAGATATCTTTAACAACAATAGATCTTGGATCCCATGATCCAGTCATAGGTTCCGGGGTTACGGCCCCTGATTGACCCCTGAAAGAGCCAAAATTTGTTAATTTTTACGTTGTTAACACGCTAGAAGTGACATTTTACATTTGATTTTAAATACACTTACATACGACTTAAGTCACAATTAGATCTCGATTCCTTTTGATAACTGGCTAGATTCCATCATGCGTTCTAGAGTAACTGCCCCTGAAAGGGGCAATTTTTTTATTTTGGACCTTTCAGCCATATAGAGGTTTCATTTGTGCTTTGATTTGATACAAACTTGCACAGAATATTTATGTTGATGATCTCTAGGCCAAGTTTGCAACTGGGTCATATGGAGTCAAAAACTAGGTCACCAGGTCAAATCAAAGGAAAAGCTTGTTAACACCCTAGAGGCCACATTTATGACTCTATCTTCATGAAACTTTGTCAGAATGTTTATCTTGAAGATTCCTATGCCAAGTTTAAAACTGGGTCATATGGGATCAACAACTAGGTCTCCCGCTCAAACCAAAGGAAAAGCTTGTTAACACTCTAGAGGCCATATTTATGACCCTATCTTCATGAAACTTGGTGATAATGTTTATCATGATGATTTCTAGGTCAGGTTCGAACCTAGGTCACCACTCAAATCAAAAGAAAAGCTTGTAAACACTCTTGATGCCATATTTATGACCATATTCTCATGAAACTTGGTCAGAATGTTTATCTTAGTGATTCCTTGGCCAAGTTTGAAACTAGGTCATGTGTAATCAAGAACTAGGTCACCCACTCAAATCAAAGTAAAAGCTTGTTTCTACTCTAGAGGGCCATGTTTATGACTCTTTCTTCAAGAAACTTGATCAAAATGTTTATATTGATGATTCCAAGACCAGGTTTAACAGGTGAGTGATATAGGGTCATTATGACTCTC
This sequence comes from Mercenaria mercenaria, assembly GCF_021730395.1. Classification (NCBI taxonomy): domain Eukaryota; kingdom Metazoa; phylum Mollusca; class Bivalvia; order Venerida; family Veneridae; genus Mercenaria; species Mercenaria mercenaria. The sequence continues at coordinate 23,040 of NW_026461822.1, forward strand.
TTGTTGCTAATATTTTCTCATATTTCAGGTCCAACCTCCTGTGGATCCATGCAATCCTGGCTGTTGTGTTTCTAGCAATAGCTGTGATATTCATGAGACATTTTTCTGTAAATCTCACATATGATGATGATGAACAGGTACTTTGTTTGATATGGCTTTATCACGACTTTTCAATAGTTTTTTTATACGCCCGAAGGGACGTATTATGTTATACCCCCGGTGTCTGTCTGTCCGTCGGCCCGTTAGCAATTTCGTGTCCGCTCTGTAACTCTTGAACCCCTTGAAGGATTTCAAAGAAACTTGAAACAAATGTTCACCACACCGAGACGACGAGCAGAGCGCATGTTTTGGATGTCTCACTTCAAGGTCAAGATCACACTTAGGGGTCAAACGTCATATCAGTTTGTTTTGTTTCCGCTCTGTAACTCTTGAACTTCTTGAAGGATTTCAAAGAAACTTGGCACAAATGTTCACCACACTGAGACGACATGCAGAGCGCATGTTTGGGATGACTCGTTTCAAGGTCAAGGTCACACTTAGTGGTCAAAGGTCATATATGACTTTGCTTTGTGTATATTGCTCTGCATTGCAGTGCTCTTGTTGTACCCCGCGAACAACAAAGTTGTAAGAGGAGGGGGGTGTATACTAGTTTCAGGTTGCCTGTCTGTCCGTCTGTCCGTAGACACAATCTTGGTTGCACCATCTCTCCTCATCCCCTTGACACAATTTAATAAAACTTCACACAAGTGATCAGTAACAACAGTAGTTGTGCATGGGGCATGTTAGGTTCTTTCAGGAAAAAAAATTGCAGAGTTACGGGACTTTGTTTTTTGTTACTATACTATATACATAGACACAATCTTGTGCGCACCATCTCTCCTCATCCCCTTGACACAATTTAATGAAACTTCACACAAGTGATCAGTAACAACAGTAATTGTGCATGGTGTATGTTAGGTTCTTTAAAAAAAATGCAGATTTATGGGACTTTGTTTCTTGTTAACATAATGTGTACATACAGTCTGCATATGCAATCTTGTGCGCGCCTAATCTTCCAAACCCTTGCACACAATTTTATGAAACTTCACACAAGTGATCAGTACCAACCCTAGTTGTGCATGGTGCATGTTACGTTCTTTTAGATAAATATTCTGCATAGTTATGGGACTTTGTTTTTTGTTACTATACTGTATACATACAGTCTTTATACATACAGTCCAAATAATTATGCAATCTTGTGTGCGTCAAATTGCAATGTACTGTGTCAGTGCATGCGGGGGTACATTCATCACCTTTAGTGATAGCTCTAGTTTTTATTTGGCAGATCCTTTTTTTGTTCACTTACAATAAACAAATTTTGAATTATTTCCCTTCATGTTACTATAAATAGCTTATTTTGAAACATTTTTAGCTCATCTGATTTTTTGAAAAAAAATGATGAGTTATTGTCATCACTTGAGCGGTTGTCGGCGTCGGCGTCGGCGTCGGCGTCTGCGTCGGCGTTGCCTGGTTAAGTTTTATGTTTAGGTCAGCTTTTCTCCTAAACTATCAAAGCTATTGCTTTGAAACTTGGAATACTTGTTCACCATCATAAGCTGACCCTGTATAGCAAGAAACATAACTCCATCTTGCTTTTTGCAAGATTTATGGCCCCTTTTGTACTTAGAAAATATCAGATTTCTTGGTTAAGTTTTATGTTTAGGTCAACTTTTCTCCTAAACTATCAAAGCTATTGCTTTGAAACTTGGAATACTTGTTCACCATCATAAGCTGACCCTGTACAGCAAGAAACATAACTCCATCTTGCTTTTTGCAAGATTTATTGCCCCTTTTGGACTTAGAAAATCAGTTTTCTTGGTTAAGTTTTATGTTTAGGTCAGCTTTTATCCTAAACTATCAAAGCTATTGCTTTAAAACTTGCAACACTTGTTCACCATCATAAGTTGACCCTGTACAGCAAGAAACATAACTCCATCCAGCTTTTTGCAAGATTTATGGCCCCTTTTGGACTTAGAAAATATCAGATTTCTTGGTTAAGTTTTATGTTTAGGTCAACTTTTTTCTCTTAAACTATCAAAGCTATTGCTTTGAAACTTGCAACACTTGTTCACCATCATAAGCTGACCCTATACAGCAAGCAGCGTAACTCCATCCTGATTTTTGCAATAATTATTGCCCCTTTTGGACTTAGAAAATCATTTTCTTGGTTGAGTATTATGTTTAAGTCAACTTTTCTCATAAACTATCAAAGCTATTGCTTTAAAACTTGCAACAGTTTTTCACCATCATAAGTGGACACTGTACATCAAGAAACATAACTCTATCCTGCTTTTTGCAAGAATGATGGCCCTTTTTAGACTTAGAAAATCATGGGTAGGACAATATTTCTATTACACAAAAAAAATCAGATGAGCGTCAGCACCCGCAAGGCGGTGCTCTTGTTATTATTGGCCGTAGGGAAAAACCGAGACCACTTTTCTGTGGTACAACATGGATGATACCTCCATTTTTTAGGTGTATTTTGACATACCTGTGCCTGGTAAGGATTTTTTTGTGGACTTTTTTTGAATTTCTTCCCTTTGTTGTTCCTGTCCATTGGGCTTCAACAGTCTAGTTCTTTAAATTTTGCTCTGATGTAACCCTTCGGGCGTATATTGCCCGCTTGGCGGAGCTCTTGTTAGCTATGTAATGACAGTTGATTGACCTATAATTAGTGTTGGTAGTTTCCATACTACAGTGGTATGTTTAGGACATGCAAATATTTTTTTAGAATGAATGATGTCGTGGGCACGACAACTTATCTCGAGCACACAACATTTTTGAATTTCTTCCCTTTGTTGTTCCTGTCCATTGGGCTTCAACAGTCTAGTTCTTTAAATTTTGCTCTGATGTAACCCTTCGGGCGTATATTGCCCGCTTGGCGGAGCTCTTGTTAGCTATGTAATGACAGTTGATTGACCTTTAATTAGTGTTGGTAGTTTCCATACTACAGTGGTATGTTTAGGACATGCAAATATTTTTTTAGAATGAATGATGTCGTGGGCACGACAACTTATCTCGAGCACACAACATTTTTGAATTTCTTCCCTTTGTTGTTCCTGTCCATTGGGCTTCAACAGTCTAGTTCTTTAAATTTTGCTCTGATGTAACCCTTCGGGCGTATATTGCCCCGCTTGGCGGAGCTCTTGTTAGCTATGTAATGACAGTTGATTGACCTATAATTAGTGTTGGTAGTTTCCATACTACAGTGGTATGTTTAGGACATACAAATATTTTTTTAGAATGAATGATGTCGAGCGCTCGACATCTTATCTCAATTGCTTGACATCTTATCTCGAGCACATGACATCTTATCTCGATCGCTTGACATCTTTTCTCGTGCGCATAACATTTTATCTCGAGCGCTCGACATCTTTTCTCGTGTGCATGACATCTTAACTCAAGATCTTATCTTAAGATGTTGTGCGCACAAGAAAATATGTCTAGCGATCGAGATAAAATGTCAAGAGCTCGAGATAAGATGTTGTGCGCACAAGATAAGAAATTGAGCATTCGAGATAAGATGTAGAGAGCTCGAGATAACATTTCATGCGCACGAGATGAGATGTCATGGCCACGAGAAAAGATGTCAAGCGCTCGAGATAAGATGTTGTGCGCACGAGATTAGATGTCGTGCGCATGAGAGATGATGTCGTGCACACAAGTTAAGATGTTGAGCGATGGAGATAAGATGTCACGCGCATGAGAAAAGATGTTTGATGCTGCAGATAAGATGTTGTGCGCACGAGATAAGATGTTGAGCGCACGAGACAAGATGTTGGGCACTTGAGATAAGATATCATGTGCATGAGGTATGATGTTGTGCGCTCGAGATAAGATGTTGTGCGCACAAGATAAGATTTGTGCGTTCGAGATAATTTAATCTAAAAAAATATAAATACATGTCCTAAAGGTACCACCTACCATACAAATACTGTCTTGCTTTTTAGCTCACCTGAGCACGAAGTGCTCAAGGTGAGCTTTTGTGATCGCCCTGTGTCCGTCGTCGTCCGTCGTCAGTCGTCCGTCCGTCGTCAACAATTTGACTGTTAACACTCTAGAGGTCACAATTTTAGCGTAATCTTAATGAAACTTGGTCAGAATGTTTTCCTCAATAAAATCTTGAAGGAGTTTGATATTGGGTCATCTTGGGTCAAAAACTAGGTCACCAGGTCAAATCGAAGGAAAAGCTTGTTAACACTCTAGAGGTCACAATTTTGGCCCAATCTTAATGAAACTTGGTCAGAATGTTACCCTTAATAAAATCTTGGACGAGTTTGATATTGGGTCATCTGGGGTTAAAAACTAGGTCACCAGTTCAAATCAAATGAAAAGCTTGTTAACACTGTAGAGGCCACATTTAAGACTGTATCTTCATGAAGCTTGGTCAGAATGTTAATCTTGATGGTCTCAGGGTCCAGTTTAAATCTGGGTCAAGTAAGGTTAAAAACTAGGTCACCAGCTGAAATCAAAGGAAAAGGTATTTAACACCCTAGAGGCCAAATGTTTGATGATATCTTAATGAAACTTGGTCAGAATGTTAATCTTTATGACCTAAAGGTCAAGTTAAAATCTGGGTTAGGTGGGGTAAAGAAATAGGTCACCCCGTCAAATCAAAGGAAAAGCTTGTTAACACGCTAGAGGCCACATTTATGACTGTATCTTCACGAAACTTAGTCAGAATGTTAATCTTGATGATCTTTAGGTCAAGTTCGAATCTGGGCCATGTGGGGTCAAAAGCTATGTCACCGGGTCAAATCAAAGGAAAAGCTAGTTAACACTTATGACCATATCTTAATGAAACTTGGTCAGAATGTTAATCTTGATGACCTTTAGGTCAAAAGGTCAGGTTAGCGATACAGGGCCTTCATGGCCCTCTTGTTTAGTTTTTTTATATGATTTTCTAGTTAATAAATGTGTATATCTTAAGTATTCCTTTCTGTAAAATATGATGAACAATTTCTTTTCTAGTATTTTGAAGTAGTTTTACCTTTGTGTTTTGTTTGATGTTTTGTTAATATCTCCCTTTAATATTTTAGGTCTCCAAAACCCTGATGATAGCAAACATACCTACAGATAAATGCTACCGGAATGTTATCGTGCAACATTTCGAGTGAGTGGTTTACTGTAAATCATTTAATTTCATGGGCATTAAATCTTTAGCTCACCTGAGCATGAAGTGCTCAATGTGAGCTTTTGTGATCGCCCTGTCCGTCTTCGTCCGTCCGTCCGTCGTCCGTCCTGCGTCAACAATTTGACTGTTAACACTCTACAGGTCAAAGTTTTGGCCCACTCTTAATGTAACTTGGTCAGAATGTTACCCTTAATAAAATCTTGGACGAGTTCGATATTGGGTCTTCTGGGGTCAAAAACTAGGTCACCAGGTCAAATCAAAGGAAAAGCTTGTTAACAGTCTAGAGGTCACAATTTTGACCCAATCTTAATGAAACTTGGTCAGAATGTTACCCTTAATAAAGTCTTGTACGAGTTTAATATTGGATTATCTGGGGTTAAAAACTAGGTCACCAGGTCAAACCAAAGGAAAAGCTTGTTAACACTGTAGAGGACACAGTTTTGGCCAAAACTTAATGAAACATGGTCAGAATGTTACGCTCAATAAAATCTTGAAAAAATTTAATATTGGATTATCTGGGGTCAAAAACTAGGTCACCAGGTCAAATCAAAGGAAAAGCTAGTTAACACTCTAGAGGTAACATTTATGATCGTATCTTAATGAAACTTAGTCAGAATGTTAATCTTGATGATTTTTAGGTCAAGTTTAAATCTGGGTCACCAGGTGAAAATCAAAGGAAAAGGTAGTTAACACTCTAGAGGTCACATTTATGACTTCATTTTCATGAAACTTAGTCAGAATATTAATCTTGATAATCTTTAGGTCAAGTTTGAATCTGGGTCATGTGGGGTCAAAAACTAGGTCATTGGGTCAAATCAAAGGAAAAGTTAGTTAGCACTTTAGAGGCCACATTTATGACCATATCTTAATGAAACTCGGTTGGTATGTTAATTTTGATGATCTTTAGGTGAGGTTTAAATCTGGGTCAGATTGGGCCAAAAACTAGGTCACCAGGTTAGATCAAAGGAAAAGCTAGTTAACACTGTATAAGCCACATTTATGACCGTATCTTAATGAAACTTGGTCAGAATGTTAATGTTGATGGTCTTTAGGTCAAATATAAATCTTGATTAGGTGGGATCAAAAACTAGGTCACCAGGTCAAATCAAAGGAAAAGCTTGTTAACACTCTAGAGGCCACATTTATGACTGTATCTTTATGAAACTTGGTCAGAATGTTAATCTTGATAATCTTTAGGTCAAAATCGAATCTGGGTCATGTAGGGTCAAAAACTAGGTCACTGGGTCAAATCAAAGGAAAATCTAGTTAAGACTCTAGAGGTCACATTTATGACCATATCTTAATGAAACTTGGTCAGAATGTTAATCTTGATGATCTTTAGGTCAATAGGTCAAGTGAGCGATACATGGCCTTCATGGCCCTCTTGTTACAGATTTGGCAGAAGTTCTATTTTATTTGGATATGAATTCGTGGATTTTTGGCTCACCTGAGCATGAAGTGCTCAAGATGAGCTTTTAGGATTGTTAGATGTGTGGCTGTCTTTCCTCTGTTCATCTATTCTGTCCTCTACAATTTCTTTAAAGAACATCTATTTCAAAAACACTGGAAGTTTCAAGCAATTTTCACAAGAATGTTCCTTGTTTCATGGCAAAATTTCTTTGGTGACCCTCAAATCATTCTTTTTTGTTAAAAAAAACATGGCCGCAGGAGAGAGCTAGTTTTCCCTATATACCTCATCAAAAACTTTGAAAATCTTCTCCTCTCAAACAGCCGGCATGATTTCAAAATAAATTCAACAGCAATGTTCCTTTGTCGATTTCCAAGTCATGTTGGTTTGTTGACAAACATGGCTGCCTTAGGTTGGAACTAGTTTTCTCTATTTGACTATATGGAACTTTAAAAATCTACTTGTATGAAACATCTTGCTCAATTTGAGAATGATTTTAGTTTTTAGCTCGCCTGAGCCAAAGGCTCAGATTGAGCTATTGTGATCGCTCACCGTCCGGCATCCGGCGTCCGTCCACACTTTCCTTTAAACAACATCTCCTCCTAAACCACCAGTTCAAATTTGATGAAACTTCACAGGAATGTTCCCTGGATTGCCTCCATTCAAAATTATTCAAAGAATTGAATTCCACACAGAACTCTGGTTGCCATGGCAACCGAAAGGAAAAACTTTGAAAATCTTCTTGTCCAAAACCACTTGGCCTAGGGCTTTGATATTTGGCATGTGGCATCATCTATTGGTCCTCTTCGAAGATTGTTCAAATTATGTCCCTGGGTTGGAAAGAGGCCCCGCCCGGTGGTCCCAAGTTTTACATAGACTTATATAGGAAAAAAATTTAAAAATCTTCTTGTCTGAAACCACAAGACCTAGGCCTTTGATATTTGGTACGTAGCATTGCCTTCTGGTCATCCACTATGTTTTTTCAAAATATATCCCTGGGGTGAAAAAAGGCCCCGCCCCGGGAGTACCAAGTTTTACATAGACTTATAAAGGAAAAAACTTGAAAAAAAATCTTTTTATCTGAAACACCAAGGCCTAGGCTTTAGATTTTGGTATGTTGCATTGCCTAGTGGTCCTCTACCATATTTGTTCAAATTATGCCCCTGGGTTGCAAAGAGGACCTGCCCCGGGGGCCCCAAGTTTTTAGCTCACCTGTCACAAAGTGACAAGGTGAGCTTTTGTGATCGCGCGGCGTCCGTCGTCCGTGCGTCCATAAACTTGCTTGTGACCACTCTAGAGGTCACATTTTTCATGGGATCTTTATGAAAGTTGGTCAGAATGTTCATCTTGATAATCTAGGTCAAGTTCGAAACTGGGTCACGTGCGGTCAAAAACTAGGTCAGTAGGTCTAAAAATAGAAAAACCTTTTGACCTCTCTAGAGGCCATATGTTTAAATAGATCTTCATGAAGATTGGTCAAAATGTTAACCTTGATGATATCTAGGTCAAGATTGAAACTGGGTCACGTGCAATCAATACTAGGTCAGTAGGTCTAAAAATAGAAAAACCTTGTGACCTCTCTAGAAGCCATATTTTTCATGGGATCTGTATGAAAATTAGTCAGAATGTTTATCTTGATGATATCTAGGTCAAGTTCGAAACTGGGTCAACTGTGGTCAAAATCTAGGTCAGTAGATCTAAAAATAGAAAAACCTTGTGGCCTTCCTAGAGGCCATATTTTTCAATGGATCTTCATGAAAATTAATCAGAATGTTCACCTTGATGATATCTAGGTCATATTTGAAACTGGGTCACGTGCGGTTAAAAACTAGGTCAGTAGATCTAAAAATAGAAAAACCTTGTGACCTCTCTAGAGTCCATACTTTTTAATGCATCTTCATGAAAATTGGTCAGAATGTTCACTTTGATGATATCTAGTTCAAGTTCGAAACTGGGTCATGTGCCTTCAAAAACTAGGTCAGTAGGTCAAATAATAAAAAAATTTTGTGACCTCTCTAGAGGCGATATTTTTCATGGGATCTGTATGAAAGTTGGTCTGAATATTCATCTTGATGATATCTAGGTCAAGTTCGAAACTGGGTCAACTGCGGTCGAAAACTAGGTAAGTAGGTCTAAAAACAGAAAAACCTTGTGACCTTTCTAGAGGCCATACTTTTCAATGGATCTTCACGAAAATTGGTCAGAATGTTCGTCCGAGTGTCCGTGCGTAAACTTTTGCTTGTGACCACTCTAGTTTAAGATCCAGCCTTGAAATCTGGATGACTTGTACAGTTTTGCACACAAATCTTTAAACTCTCTTTCAGTGACCATAAATGTGACCTACTGATCTACTTTCTAATATTTTAGCATCAGTTTGCCATTTGAAACATGTGGTTCAATATACTCAGGTGAGCGATTCAGGGTCATCATGACCCTCTTGTACATAGACTTATATAGGAAAAAAAATTAAAAATCTTGTCTGAAAGTTCAAGGCTTAAGCCTTTGATATTTGGTATGTAGCATTGCCTAGTGGTTCTCTAACAAGATTGTTTAAATTATGCCCCTGGGATGAAAAGAGGCTCCGCCCCGGGGGGATTCACTTGTATATGAGTTATATAGGAAAAAATACTTAAAAAATTGTCTGATCATATTTCCTATATTGCTTAATTATAATTACCTGATGACCCCAAGTAATTAGGGGTCACTTGACTGTGACCTTGACCTACTGACCTACTTTCTTGTTTTTTAAGATACAGCCTTGAAATTTAAGTGACATATACAGTTTTGCACACCGATCAAAACAGCATAGAAATTTGGACCACATCAATAACTTTCGATAAAGATTTCAATACTCATCTTTAATGTTCTTAGCCCTGACCTACTGACCTACTGACTCGAAGCTACAGCAAAGAGATTTGTATATTTTTTTTAACAGATTTCAGTACTTATCTTGAAGAAGCTTTACCATGACCTTCTCACCTAGTTTTTTTTTTGTTTTTTTGTTGTTTGTTTTTGAAGCTTTAGCAAAGAAATTTGTTCAAGCAAGCAATTAAACTACAATTAAAAGAGTGATATAGGGCCATCATGACCCTCTTGTTTGGATTACTCTCTACAAAATTGCTTCAAATTATTCTGTTTCAGTAAAAACATTGTCACCAAGGGACAAAGCTAGACTTCCCTGTATGACTAGTTGGAAAACTTTGAAAAACCCCTTCTCTACTGAAACTACTGGCTAAATTATAAATCAAGTAAACAGCATTGTTCCTTGTTTAAAAATTATTCAGTCCATCTGTGAATGTCAGGTGAGCGGTCTTCGTGGCCCTACTGTTAATGTAAATATACAGTAGATAGGAATTTTAATTGTTTGTTGGGAGTTGTTTTCTTTAGACTGACACAGCCCCAAAATTTAAAAACATTACTCCCCTAGGAATATTTATGATTTTATAGTATTCTGATTTCAGTTATCTGATATAATTATCTGAGTTTGAGTGGTTTAAGGGTAAGGTAATGTTTTTCTTGGGTTCATTTGGCTGCTATGTCTTCTTATACATGAATCAGGGCCTCCGTGGTTGAGCGGTTAAGGTTGCTGACTTAAAATCACTTGCCCCTCATCGATGTGGGTTCGAGTCTTATTTGGAGCCTTGAATTCTTCATATGAGGAAGTCATCCAGCTGGTCCACGGAAAATCAGTGGTTCTACCCAGGTGCCTGCTCGTGATGAAATAATCCTTGGGGTCTTCCTCCACCATAAAGGCTGGAAAGCCGCCATATGACCTATAATTGTGTTGGTGCAATGTTCAACCCAACAAAATAAATAAATATACATGAATCATCAAAGGCACTGAATGAGTATAATTTCAAAATCAGCTATAGAATGAGAAAGTTATGAGCTTTAGAATATTTCATTAATATGGTAGCTAGTCCAAATAATAGGAAGTTTCGGGACAGCGTAATAACTTTTGACTGTCGCTGTCTCCGTCACGTCCAAACTTATTCTGCATATTTCTGTTAGGAATTCCCAAATTGAAATCCATTGGGAACGTTTTCTGGTACATGTACAAAGTTTTTGTAATGATTAAATCTCTGAAAATGAATTTATGTTGACATAAAAGCATAAACTTGCCTCGCTGTCATTTTATGAATGTGTATTTTGTGCTTTGTTTCTGCATTTTTTTAGTGAAATTGGTAGTCTGTTGTATATTGAAACCGATGTCAGGGTAGATATCTCCTCGCACTTGTCACATCATATTTTTGAAGATTTAAGTCTCTTAGTTAAAACTATGAATTAAATTCAACTCATTTGAAGTTTCTACATGAATATTAATGTTTAATTTATTAAAGCAAGTAAGTCTGACCAGTATATTGTGACTTTTTTTCATTTTTTAATGTCTTCGTTTTCCTAACAGTAAAATGCAGGTACGGGTAAGGCTTAGAGGGATGACAACTATAAGACATCAGATAATAAAATAAGTCATACCGATAAGCCAAATGAGTAAGACTACATTGTAGCCGGTTTGATTGCCCAGCAGTGTAAAACAAAATGTCGGATTTAATTTTTATTTTTGGATATTTATTTAGACTGTAATTCCTTAATTCTGAAAAATGATAGTGACAAGGTGAGCTTTTGTGATCGCTCTTCGTTCGTCGTTGTCTGTCCACAATTTCTTGTGAACACGATAGAGATTACATTTTGCAATCAATTTTGATCAAACTTGCACACAACTTGTATTGGCATAATATCTCGAATCCTTTCGAAAACTGGCCAGATCCCATCATGGGTTCTAGAGTTATGGCCCCTTAAAGGGCCAAAATTTGCTTTTTTGGCTTGTAATCACGATAGAGACCACATTTTGCAATCAATTTTAATCAAACTTGCACACAACTTGTATTGGCATAATATCTCAGTTCCTTTCGAAAACTGGTCAGATCCCATCATGAGTTATAGAGTAATGGCCCCTTAAAGGGCCGAAATTTGCTTATTTTTGGCTTGTGAGCACGATAGAGACCACATTTTACAATCAACTCTAATCAAACTTGCACACAACTTGTATTGGCATAATATCTCGATTCCTTTCGAAAACTGGTCAGATCCCATCATGGGTTCTAGAGTTATGGCCCCTTAAAGGGCCAGAATTTGCTATTTTTGGCTCGTGAACACGACAGAGACCCTATTTTGCAATTGATTTTAAATAAACTTGTATTTGCATAATATCTCAGTTCCTTACTAAAACTGGACAGATCCCATCATGGGTTCCAGAGTTATGGCCTCTTAAAGGGCCAAAATTTGCTATTTCTGGCTTGTGAACAAGATAGAGACCACATTTTGCAATTGATGATTATAAAACATGCACACAACTTGTATTGGCATAACATCTCGATTCCTTTGGAAAACTGGCAAGATCTAATCATGGGTTCTAGAGTTATGGCCCCTTACAGGGCCAAAAATTGCAATTTTGTTTCTTGCAGCCTTGTCCTGGATATAGAGACTTTATTTATGGTTTGATTTTGATACAAACTTGCACAGAATGTTTATCTTGATGATCTCTAGGCCAAGATTGAAACTGGGTCATGTGGGATGAAAAACTAGGTCGCCAGGTCAAATCAAAAGAAAAGCTCACTAACACTCTAGAGGCCATGTTTATGACCCTATCTTCTTGAAATTTGGTCAGAATGTTTATCTTGATGATTCCTATGCCGTATTTAAAACTGGGTCAAAAACTGTGTCACCAGGTCAAATGAAAGGAAAATCTTGTTAACACTCTTGAGGCCACATTTATGACCGTATCTTCTTGAAACTTAGTCAGAATGTTCATCTTGAAGATTTCTAGGCCAAGTTTGAAACTGGGTCATTTGGGGTCAAAAAGTAGGTCACCTGCTTAAATCAAAGGAAATGCTTGTTAACACTCTAGAGGCCATATCTTTGACCCTATCTTCATGAAACATGGTAAGAATGTTTATCTTGATGATTCCTTTGCCAAATTCGAAACTGGGTCATATTGGGTCAATAGCTAGGTCACCACTCAAAGGAACAGCTTGTTAACACTGTAGAGGCCACATTTATTACTCTGTCTTCATGAAACTCGGTCAGAAAGTTTATCTTGATGATTCCAAGGCCAAGTTTAACAGGTTAGCGATATAGGGTCATCATGACCCTCTTGTTTCTTTCTAGAATGAAAGACATTATCCTGGTATACATATTAAACTAAAGAAACTATATATAGTATACAGAAGTTAATCTATTTAAGATGGTATTTACTTAATAAATAATTCAGCTTGTGTTATTGACATCATAAACTCCTTTTTCAAGTTTAGCCTGATTTTAAAAATTTCAGCATTATGAGTGAAAGGAAGATGTCTTCCAAATAAATCTACAATGGATCATTTCTTCCTGTTTAAACTTGCTGGCTTCAAATTGCATTTCCCATTTGCCCAAATAAATAAATTAGTTTGAAAACTGCATTAAACAAGAGTAAAATTGTGTCAGACTTAAGTAATCAGGTGCAGTATTGTAATTAATTTATTTTGATGGATGTAAATTAAAGAATGTTAGAGATTTCTGTTTAATAAACAATCTAGTGTTACAGTTACTGGTAAACACTTAAAATAAGACATTTTCTGCATCTCTGTGGGTTTCTGGTAAATTTGTTTTCACAAAGCTCTTTGAAAATTAAAATCTACAGACAGTGTTGTTAGTTTTGTCTCAAAAGTGCTATTTTCTGGAATTTGTATAAACAGCACTTGATTATGGTATTGATTTTATATAGCATTTTAAAGAACTTGAAGTATGGTAATTTTTTCAGTATATTTTATATATCTATACTTTATCATACTATCATAACAGTTATATGTTATTAATAGAAAATATTGAAGAATTCAATTAACCAATATAAAGAGAGATTATACTATGAAAAAAAATGAAATTATAACGATTAAACATAAATTAAAAAATAGCAAGTACATGTAAAATATACCACTTTTAAAACTTTTAAGATAAGTTTGTAGCTTTCAAAACCAGGAAGAAACTCAAAAAGGCTGTAGCGGAATAAATGTAAAATAGAAGGCTTGTGATGTGCTGTATCCCCCAAGGATTCTAATTTCACTTCAGAATGCTTGACCAGCAGCATGCAATATACTGCCTGTATCTAACATGATAAATTAGGCAAAGTAATGATAATAGCTGAATGTGTAGGTTTCAATCAAACACATGCAGCTGTATGTGTAACAAATGCATTTTCACTCTAAATAAATAAGTTACAAATACTGAGTGAAAAGGCTTATTAATATAAGTGCAGTTTAGAATTTTCAGTACAGTAGGATTTTATACGCCCGAAGGGACATATTATGTTATGATGCTGGTGTCCGTCTGTCCGTCCGTCCGTCTGTCCATTAGCAATTTCGTGTCCGCTCTGTAACTTTTGAACCCCTTGAAGGATTTCAAGGAAACTTGACACAAATGTTCACCACACCGAAACGACGTGCAGAGCACATGTTTTGGATGTCTCGCTTCAAGACCAAGGTCACACTTAAATTCAAAGGTCATATCAGTTTGTTTCGTGTCCGCTCTGTAACTCTTGAACCCCTTGAAGGATTTCAGAGAAACTTGACACAAATGTTCACCACACTAAGACAACGTGCAGAGCGCATGTTCCGGACGACTCGCTTCAAGGTCAAGGTCACACTTAGGGGTCAAAAGTCATATCAGTTTGTTTTGTGTCCGCTCTGTGACTCTTAAACTGCTGGAAGGATTTCAAAGAAACTTGGCAAAAATATTCACCACACTGAGACGATGTGCAGAGCGCGTGTTCCGGATGACTTGCTTCAAGGTCAAGGTCACACTTAAGGGTCAAAAGTCATATATGACTTTGCTTACTGTATATTGCTTTGCATGCAGTGCTCTTGTTTTTATTTGGCAGATCTCTTTTTTGTTCACTTACAATATTTTTTTTTAATTACTTCCCTTTTATATTACTATAAAAAGCTTATTTAGAAACTTTTTTATTATTGGCCATAGGGAAAAACCGAGACCACTTTTCTGTGGTACAACATGGATGGTACCTCTAATTTTTAGGTGTATTTTTACATACCTGTACCTTATAAGGATTTTTTTGGTGGACTTTGATTTGTTTTTTGAAGTTTTCCTTTTGTTGTTCCACTCCTTTGGGCTACAGCAGTCAAGTTCTTTAAATTTTGCTATGATGTAATCCTTCAGGCGTATATTGCCCGCTTGGCGGAGCACTTGTTTCAGATATATCTATACAGGTTATATATTTTCAGGGAGGGTTATCCGGAGGTACATGTACAGGACGTACAATTTGCTTACAATGTTGAACGTCTCATGGAACTTCATGCTAAAAAGTATATTTTATATTGTGAAAAGTGAAATGTTATATTTGCTGCCCTATAAAATTTTCTGTTACTGATTTGCTAGGTAGTTGTGTCATCAGTTAGTTATTCATGTGTCATCAAAATATGTTTAAAAAGAGGCAATATATGCAGTAGAGGATATTCAAGTTTTTTCATTATGCCCCCGCCATAAAATAGGGGGGTGGGCGCATATAGTGTTACCCCTGTCCATGTGTGCGTGTGATTGTTTATGTGTGTGTTTGTTTGTGTGTGCGTTTGTGTGTTCAGGAAAGAGTGGTGTTCGTGTCCGGGCCATAACTTTCACATGCACGGTCTGATTTCCGAATAATTTCACCACACAAATGATAAGCATGGATAGGCAATATGTCATGCACAATAACCATTTCACTATCTCAAAGGTCAAGGACACAGTCCTTGGTTGAACTTAGCCAATTTTCACTACATATATACTGATAATGTGGTCTTCGTGTCCGGTCCATAACTTTGACGTGCATGGTACGATTTCAAAATAATTTGACGCAAATAATTAGCATGGATAGACGATGTGTCTTGCGCAAAACCAGGTCCCTAGGTCTAAGGTCAAGGTCACACTTAGAGGCCAAAGATCACATACAAGAATGACTTTGTTCTGAGCATTTGTTCTTCATGCATGGAGGAATTTTGATGTAAGTTGGCTAAATTGTACACCATCATGAGACAGAATGTCATGCACATGAACCAGGTCCCTAGTTAAGAATATCTTCCCTTTGTTGTTACAATAAATAGCTTATATTGTAACTTTTTTATTACTGGTCGTAGGGAAAAATCAAGACCACTTTTCTGTAGTACAACATGCATGTTACATCTAATTTTGAGAAGTATTTTAATGGGGGGGGGGGGCATATAGTGTTACCCCTGTCCGTGTGTGCGTGTGTTTGTTTGTTTGTGTGTGTGTGTGTGTGTTCGGGAAAGGGTGGTGTTCGTGTCCGGGTCATAACTTTGACATGCACGATATGATTACAGAATAATTTCACACAAATGATGAGCATGGATAGACGATATGTCTTCGCAAAACCATTTCACTAGCTCAAAGGTCAAGGTCGCAGTCCTTGGTTGAACTTAGCCAATTTTCACTACATATATACTGATAATGTGGTCTTCGTGTCCGGTCCATAACTTTGACATGCATGGTCCGATTTCAAAATAATTTGACACAAATAATAAGCATGGATAGACGATGTGTCGTGCACAACAACCAGGTCCCTAGGTCTAAGGTCAAGATCACACTTAGAGGCCAAAGGTCACATACAAGAATGACTTTGTCCTGAGCATTTCGTCTTCATGCATGGAGGAATTTTGATGTAAGTTGACTAAATTGTACACCATCATGAGACAGAATGTCATGCACAAGAACCAGGTCCCTAGTTAAGAATATCTTCCCTTTGTTGTTACTATTAATAGCTTATATTGTACCTTTTTAGCTCACCTGTCACAAAGTGACAAGGTGAACTTTTGTGATCACGCGGTGTCCGTCGTCCGTGCGTCCGTCCATAAACTTTTAGTTGTGACCACTGTAGAGGTCACATTTTTCATGGGATCTTCATAAAAATTGGTCAGAATATTCACCTTGATGATATCTAGGTCAAGTTCGAAACTGGATCACGTCCGGCAAAAAATAGGTCAGTAGGTCTAAAAATAGATAAACATTGTGACCTCTCTAGAGGCCATACTTTTCAATGGATCTTCATGAAAATTGGTCAGAATGTTTACCTTGATGATATCTATCTCAGGTTTGAAACTGGGTCACGTGCCCTCAAAACTAGGTCAGTAGGTCAAATAATAGAAAAACATTGTGACCTCTCTAGAGGCAATATTTATCATGGGATCTGTATGAAAGTTGGCCTGAGTATTCATCTTGATGATATCTAGGTCAAGTTTGAAATTGGGTTATCTGCGGTTAAAAACTAGGTCAGTAGGTCTAAAAATAGAAAAACCTTTTGACCTCCCTAGAGGCCATATTTTTCAATGGATCTTCATGAAAATTGGTCACAATGTTCATCTTGATAATATCTAGGTCATGCTTAAAACTGGGTTACGTGCCCTCAAAAACTAGGTCAGTAGGTCAAAAAAATAGAAAAACCTTATGACCTCTCTAGAGGCGATATTTTTCATGGGATCTGTATGAAAGTTGCTCTGAATATTCATCTTGATGATATCTAGGTCAAGTTCGAAATGAGGTCAACTGCGATCCAAAACTAGGTCAGTTGGTTTAAAAATAGAAAATCCTTGTGACCTCCCTAGAGGCCATTTTTTTCAATGGATCTTCAGGAAAATTGGTCAGAATGTTCATATTGATGATATCTATGTCAAGTTCGAAACTGAGTCACGTAGGTCAAAAACTAGGTCAGTAGGACTAAAAATAGAAAAACATTGTGACCTCTCTAGAGACCATACTTTTCAATGGATCTTCATGAAAATTGGTCAGAATGTCCACTTTGATAATATCTTGTTCAATTTTGAAACTGGGTCACGTGCCGTCAAAAGCTAGGTCAGTAGGTCAAATAATAGAAAAAGCTTGTGACCTCTCTAGAGGCGATATTTTTCATGGGATCTGTATGAAAGTTGGTCTGAATATTCATCTTGATGATATCTAGGTCAAGTTCGAAACTGGATCAACTGCGGTCAAAAACTAGGTCAGTAGGTCTACGTCGTCCGTGTGTCCATGCATAAACTTTTGCTTGTGACCACTCTAGAGGTCACATCTTCCATGGGATCTTTATGAAATTTGGTCAGAATGTTCATCTTGATGATATCTAGGTCAGTTCGAAACTGGGTCATGTGCGATCCAAAACAAGGTCAGTAGGTCTAAAAATAGAACTTTTGCTTGTGACCAAGCTAGAGGTCACATTTTTCACGGGATCTTTATGAAAATTGGTGAGAATTTTCATCTTGATTATATCTAGGTCAAGTTCGAAACTGGGTCATGTGCGGTCCAAACCTAGGTCAGTAGATAAAAAAATAGAAAATCATTGTAACCTCCCTAGAGGCCATATTTTTCAATGGATCTTCATGAAAATTGGTCAGAATGTTCACCTTGACGATATCTAGGCCAAGTTCGAAAATGGGTCACGTGCGGTCAAAATCTAGGTCAGTAGGTTTTAAAAATAGTGAAACTACTTTTTGGTTTTCAATGAAACTTAGCCAGAATGAACTGGATTTCATGTGGACAGGTGAGCGATTCAGGACCAGCATGGTCCTCTTTTTTATTACTGGTCGTAGAGAAAAATCAAGACCACTTTTCTGTAGTACAACATGCATGTTACACCCAATTTTGAGAAGTATTTTGTCTCTACCTGGTAAGGATTTTTGTGTGGACTTTATTTTTTTTAGCTCACCTGAGGTGAGTTTTTCTGATCGCTCGATGTCCGACGTCCGTCGTCTGTCTATCGTCCGTCAACATTTAGCTTGTGTATGCGATAGAGGCTGTATTTTTCAACTGATCTTCATGAAATTTGGTCAGAATGATTACTTTGATGAAATTTAGACCGCGTTTGAAAATGTGTCATCTGGGTTCTAAAACTAGGTCACTAGGTCAAATCAATGAAAAAAAACCTTGTGTATGCGGTAGAGGCTGTATTTTTCAATTGATCTTCATGAATTTTATTCAGAATAATTACCTTGATGAAATCTAGGCCGAATTTGAAAATGGGTCATCTGGGGTCCAAAACTAGGTCACTACGTCAAATCAAAGAAAAACATTGTGTATGCGATAGAGGCTGTATTTTTCAACTGATCATCATGAAATTCGGTCAGAATGATTGCATTGATTAAATCTAGGTCAAGTTTGAATATGGGTCATCTGGGATCAAAAAGTAGGTCATCAGATCAAATCAAAGGATAACTTTGTGTATGCGATAGAGGCTATATTTTTCAGTTGATCTTCATGAAATTAAGTCAGAATGATTGCCTTGATGAAATCTAGGTCAGGTTTGAATATGGGTCAGCCTGGGTCAAAAACTAGGTCACTAGGTCGAATCAAGTTAAAATCTTGTGTATGCGATAGAGGCAATATTTGTCAATTGATCTTCATAAATTTTTGTCAGAATGATCAGAGTTTGATTATTGATCATCTGGGGTCAGAAAGTAGGTCACTAGGTCAAATCAAAGAAAAACCTTGTGAAATTAAGTCAGAATGATTGCCTTGATGAAATCTACGTTAATTTTGATTATGGGTCATCTTGGTTCAAAAACTAGGTCACTAGGTCAAATCAAAGAAAACCCTTCTTTATGCAATACAGGCTGTATTTTTCAATTGATCTTCATGAAATTTTGTCAGAATGACAGCCTTGATAAAATCTAGGTCAACTTTAAATATGGGTCATCTGAGTTAAAAAACTAGGTCACTAGGTCAAATCAAGGAAAAACCTTGTGTATGCAATAGAGGCTGCATTTTACACTAGATTTTCATAAAATCTGGTCAGAATGGTTGACCTGATAAAATCTAGGTCAAGTTCGAATATGGGTAGTCTGGGGTCAAAAACTAGGTCACTAGGTCAAATCAAAGAAAAACCTTGTGTATGCGATAGAGGCTGTATTTTTCAATTGATCTTCATGAAATTTGATCAGAATGATAGCCTTGATGAAATCTAGGTCAAGTTCGAATATGGGTCATCTGGGGTCAAAAACTAGGTCACTAGGTCAAATCAAAGAAAATACTTATACATGTACTCAAGAATTTTGCTCCAATTTTAATAATAATTGGTCAGAATAATTTTTTCCATGAAATCACTAGGTCAAACATGTTTACTCTGTTTAATATGTTGTGTTATGGTGTGTTTCTCAGGTGAGCGACCTAGGGCCATCTTGGCCCTCTTGTTCAATTGATCTTCTTGAAATTTGATCAGAATGATTGCCTTGATGAAATCTAGGGAGAATCTGAATATGAGTCATCTAGGATCAAAAAGTAGGTCACTAGGTCAAATCAAAGAAAATACTTGTTTCTACTCCAATTGTAATGATTTTTGGTCAGAATATTTTTTCCCATGGAATCACTAGGTCAAACATGTTTACACTGTTATGGTGTGTTATGGTGTTTTTCTCAGGTGAGCGACCTAGGGCAATCTTAGCCCTTTTGTTTAAGATTAACTTCCCTTAGTTGTTACTATAAATAACTTATGCCTGTGACCTTTCTCATGTTGCGGGGGCATCCGTGTTTGTGACACATTTCTACTTGAATATGGTTTTTATTTTCAAGGAATGGTATGAAAATAAAATATTTCACATTTATTTAGTGGCGTAGCCACAAGTGAAATACGACTTTTACTTTTTCATACTATGAGATGAAAAGGAAAACTTTAGTCATTGTAAAAACTTAAATTTTCTGTTTATTATATACACAAATGATTGATAACATTGTTTGTTTACATTTAAAATGAGTGTAAACAACAATATATATACTTTCCGTACAGCCAGAATATAGTCTTATTTTAGATACAAACAGAAAACATTACCTTTAGAGAATCAGTGAAGGTATTAGATATAAAAATGTAGTTGCACGAGTTGTGGACAACTCTCAGTTCCGGATAATTTCAACATATTGTTGCGGTTTTATTTTCTGGCATTTCAAATGGGAAGAGAAACGGTCTCCCCAGTAATGTTTCATTGCAGTGAAAATTAAAAACAATAAAAGTATGCATTATATTTCTTAAATATTTCTCAATATTTCATTTGAAAAAGTATATAATAAAGGCTCATTCTGCAGTGACTAAAAATCCAATTAGTAGAAGTAGAAGTAGTGGCTTTTTAGCTCCAAACTCTGCTGGTATATTCATTTGCTGATTTTTTTCTTGTGATGTCTTGCTATATTTGTTAACTATTGGTATGTGATTATTCACATAACTGATTAAAAAGTAAATATGATATTTTTAAACCAAGGGAATACACCTGACCTGTATGGCCTGTTGAATGATTTATCTGGTAAAATGTATTACAGTAAAGCTCTGATCACTTGAGATCCTAAAGAATGAGCAAAATCCTTGAGTTGTCCAGGGTTTGAGTGATAAAAACATTGAAAAATATGGAAACAGACTGGGGATCACATAAATTCCTTTAGTGAAACAGGGTGCTCAAGCCATTTGATGCTCAAGCTATCAGTAATATACTATCAATGGACAGATTTCAATTGCTTGTCTTTTGGTGGAGTATTTTTGTTGAACCAAACATTTGGCTTTTCTTCATCTCATTATTGTTTGATGAAACCAGACATTCAGTTTTTATGGTAACAAAACCTTTTCTGAACACATTTCCTCAATTTATGTTAAACATTATTTTATGTGATGGTAGTGTAGTCAGTATATATGAGATTGATATTTTACCTGATAAATTATTCAACAGGCCATACAGGCGTGTTCCCTTGGTGTAAAAATATCATATCTACTTTTTTAATTAGTTCATACGGGCCTCTTTTTGGCAAAGTTTATCATTTTAGAGCTGCTGCAAAAGAGGCCCGTATGAACTCTGAAATCGAGTTACAGAAAACTGGACATCGTCCGACCGTTAAGCCTTACACCTGTGGTCAGTGTCTTTTCTGTGCAGAGTCCTGTGGTTGTGTTGAGGTGAGTTCCTAAATATTTTTTTAAGGATGAAATTTGTGATTGTAGGGCATTGGAAATTTTAGACAATTTGTTTTACCTCCGGAGATAATACATTAACTTTTGTTTTCACTGCATTAAAAATTAAATTAGCAAAACATTTCTCGCTATTTTCACAAAATAGTTTTAAATATAAATGTAACATTTGGTTGCAATTTGAATGTTAATGATACACAATTTTTACATGTATTCATCAGTTGGATGCTATTACGTACTATGGAGACGAGGAGAACAGACTGGCAGAAGAATGCGAGAAGGAGAAAGTTAATGCTTACAAGAGTTCTCTTGGTGTAGGTTTTGTTACATTTGAGAATGTAACTATGGCAGAAAGGTGAGCCTTGATTTCACACCTGATGATTTGTAGTCACTTGCTTTCCTATTTATAGAATAGAGATTTTCTTTAAATCTAGAATGATTCAGAACTGTTCATAACTAACACACTGGTGTGATTCATTAGTTATTGATTAACATTAATAGATAATGGCCAACTACCATTTGTAGCTCTACTATACGAAGTATGGAGAGCTGTCCTACTCGACCCTGCGTCAGCGTCCTTCCGTGTCCGCGCTTTGGTTAAAGTTTTGATGCACTTTCACTTTATCTCTGTAATTACTTGATGGATTTGTTTCAAACTTAAAATAGTTATTCCACATCATCACCCACATCATATAGCACAAGGGCCATATTTCTCACACCAATATTTCATGAATTATCCCCCCTTTTTAGCTCACCTGTCACAAAGTGACAAGGTGAGCTTTTGTGATCGCGCAATAGAGTCCATACTTTTCAATGGATCTTCATGAAAATTGGTCAGAATGTTCACCTTGATGATATCTAGTTCAATTTTGAAACTGGATTACGTGCCCTCAAAAACTAGGTCATTAGGTTAAATAATAGAAAAACCTTGTGACCTCTCTAGAGGCGATATTTTTCATGGGATCTGTATGAAAGTTGGTCTGAATGTTCATCTTGATGATATCTAGGTCAAGTTTGAAACTGGATCAACTGCGGTCAAAAACTAGATCAGTAGATTTAAAAATAGAAAAACCTTGTGACCTCTCTAGAGGCCATATTTTTCATGAGATCTTCGTGAAAATTGGTGGGAATGTTCACATGGATGATATCTAGGTCAAGTTTGAAACTGGGTCACGTGCCTTCAAAAACTAGGTCATTAGGTCAAATAATAGAAAAACCTTGAGACCTCTCTAGAGGCCATATTTTTCAATGGATCTTCATGAAAAGTGGTCAGAATTTTTATCTTGATGATATCTAGGTCAAGTTCAAAACTGGGTTACATGAGCTGGAAAACTAGGTCACTATGTCAAACAATAGAAAAAAACGACGTCATACTCAGTTCAAAACTGGGTCATGTGGGGACAGGTGAGCGATTCAGGGCCATCATGGTCCTCTTGTTACTTAGAATTTCAGGTTAAAGTTTTGATGCACTTTCACTCTATCTCAGTTATTACTAAATGAATTTGATTCAAACTCAAGATAGTTCTTCCACCTTATCACCCACATCATATGACACAACTCTGGTACCAATATTTGATGAATTATGCCCCCTTTTACTTTTATTTCAGGTTAAAGTTTTCATGCACTTTCAGTCTTATCTCAGTTATTACTAAATGGATTTGATTCAAACTTAAAATAGTTATTCAACATCATCACTCACATCATATAACACAAGGGCCATAACTCTTGCACCAATATTTTATGAATTATCTGCTCTTTTTACTTAGAATTTCAGGTTAATGTTTTGATGCACTTTCACTCTCAGTTATTACAAAATGGATTTTATTCAAACTTGAAGTTGTTATTCCACATCATCACCTACATCATATGACACAAGGCACCAATATTTCATGAATTATCCCCCTTTGACCTTTTTGTGTCTATTCGCCGTAAAACCCAACTCATTCATTCAACTTCCTCTTTTTGCTTAGACTTATTTAATGTTTTTTATCTCTCTTATTACTTAATACTTTTGACTCAGACTCAAGCTATTGGTCAATATCTTCATTATTATTGGAGTCATTAAACACTCTAGTGACAGCTCCAGCTTCTTCAGATGTGCCCGGTTTCACTATCCAGCATCGAAATAGTTGAGCGCGCTGTCTCCTGTGACAGCTCTTGTTTGCTCAACTTTTCGAAGAATAATCTGAGCTATTCTACTCACCCTGGCATTGGCATTGGCATCAGCATCGGCTTCTCACCTTGGTTAAAGTTTTGAATGCAAGGACATATAGCTATCATTTAAAGGCTTATAGCTTTGAAACTTTTTTCTTTTTCTAGGTCAATAACCAACCTCACAGGATCAAGTCCCAGAACTCTGACATGTATTTTGGACAATTTATGCCCCCTTTTGGGACTTATAAAATCCTAGTTAAAGTTTTGCGTGCAAGTTACTATCTCCAAAATTAATGCAGATATTGAATGAAACTTCACATGTGTCTTCGGGGTTATAAAACTAGGTGACTTAGCATCCAGTCCCATAACTCTGACATGTACTTTGGCCAAATTATGTCCCCTTTAGGACTTAGAAAATCCTGGTTAAAGTTTCCCATACAAAATACTGTCACCAAAACTAATGCAGATACTGGATTGAAACTCTGTAGATATTTTAACATTTAGAGTAATATTCCTGTTTCTGGGACAACATTTCGAATAGTCGAGCATTGGCTGTCTTACGAACAGCCCTAGTTTAATATAATTTTGCAGCATGAAATGAACAAAACAATGTCATACTTCTCACACACACAAAAAAAGTCTGTTTTGCTGCCTTTTTACTTTAAGGCCGGAAAGAATAGTTTGGTTCTGGAATACCATCATTTGTCAAAAATCTATGCTTAGAATGGTTGTATGTATTGAAACAATTATTTTCTTTAATTAATGGAAACTAGCATTCTTAAATAATCTTTAAAGAATAATTTTAATTCAGAAATGTTTTGAGGCATTGTTTAATTTGGATAAACTATCCTGATCAGTTGGTTCTTTTATTTGCAGCTTCTAAAATGGAGAAAAAAATCATGTAAACCAACATATAAACAAGTTGTTTAAAGAAAAATTTGTTGCCTACATAAAAAGTTGAACCAAACATATATTTATGACCTGATTTGTAGAATTTCTGAAGAAGATTTAAGATTACAGTAATTTTGTTTCAGAATTAGAAAAGATTTCGTACCGACATGTAGCAACATTTTAGAGACTAAGCAGTTTTACAGGCATAGTGCTAATATTTCTCTATGTATAAAGTAGTGCTAGACAGGGCCGATAAACTATGATGTTTTGTGGCTACTTGTAGTAAAGCTTTGCTTCTGACCTTGACCTTTGCACTAAATTAAACTGATTCCTGAGATGCATTGTAGTTCACAGGGCAAGTGTAATTCCTTATATGTGCTTTTTGTCTTTAAACATGTACATGTCAGCCTTGACCATTCCCTGGATGCCTTCAACCCTGTCTCGCAGTTTAAAACTATAGATCAGTCTCAAAACTCAAGAATCTGACTGGTTGATTGTGAGCTTAAATTTAAAATCAACCAATGACAAAGCTGCATTTCGAAGACTGGTCACCAAACTCAGTTTTATATCATTTACTCATGAAACTATAATTGTTTTGTAGGATTTGTAAAAAATCTCTACGATAATGCATGAATTTATGTAAAGATAGGTACTTTAGAATGCTACTGACTGAAATACTTTTACAGGTGTATGACTCTAGATTTATATCAAACTCTTCAAAAGTTTTCTTCTTCTTTATTACATCTTTAAAATTGTCAGAATTTTTTAATTTTAAATATCCAAAGAAACCCTATAGTTTTGCTTAAGTGTAACAATATCATTTCCTCAGTATCCCTTGTCACTCCAACCAACACTCAGCCCGTGCGAAAATGGAACAGGGAATCCTGGGATTATGCCAGGAAGTCCCAGGACTATCCTGGGATAGTCCTGGGACTTTTCACGCCGTTAAATGGGAATGGGAAAATCCCAGGATTTTCCTATGAACAGGAAAAAAAAGGACATCTGAGAATTCCAATCCTGCTATCCTGAAAATCTCAGGAAGACAGGACATAAAAGTACAATATTGTCCTGTTCTCAGGAAATCCCAGTAATTCTTGAAGTCAGGATATCCCAGGACAATTGTCCTGTCTTCAGGAAATCCCAGGAATTCCAGATGTCAGGAAATCTCAGGACAATTGTCCTGTCTTCAGGAAACCCCAGAACATGTAACTGAATACCTTGTAAACATGATTTGAAATTCTCTTTGGCGGGAAATACAGTTAACGATTTGACTGTTTAAGTTCGATAGTATTTACAGTAAGAATATAAGGATTATCATTTCCTAATATTAAAACACATTTTGTAGTTAAAAGGCATTCATCATGTACATTGAAATAATACAACCTGTCATAGCAGAAATATTTATTTCTTGGCACATCTTAAATCAGCTCAAATAAATATGTGCACTCACGGCAAAAAAACTAGGTGAAAGTACTACTATTTAGTCTAGAATCATCAAATTATGAGTTTCATACTGAGCAAAAAGCTCTTATCATTCTGTGATCTGTTCACTAGAATGAAACTGTCTTTGATCAGAAATGCATGTACAGATAACCATAACTGTAGTAACACATTTCATTCACTTTTTATTGCTCTGACTGATTTAAAGAAAACTACTTTTCTAAAAAACTTATTGTTTTGTAAAATCATTAAATGAAGGTGTACGTTTAGTATTATTTCTAAAAGTTTATACAGAAATAATATGCTAACTTACCAAAAATTTATAGAATATATTCCTGTTACACTGACAACACCACAATCAGAAGTACTTAATGATACAGTATCTCCCAAAACATGGGTCTTCAACACCAGGATGTAATTAACTTATTACACCATTACAAGATCATGTTTCAAATTAATTACCATCTTTCAATCTGTATCTTTTAGAAAAAGTCCTGTCTTTTTCCTGTGAACATGACAATTTTTTTTATCAAAAGTCCTGTCTTTTAGTGTTAAAGTCCTGTCTTCAGGACTTTCTTGCAGCCTTGCTAAAAGAATCCCAGGATATCCCAGGATAATCCTGAGATTTCCTGAGAACAGGAAAATATTTCTGCACGGGAGCTATCGGAAATTACTTCAGTGTACATAAAACGTAATAATTTCGTAATTGATAAGTGCCATTTATTTTATGACTAATAGAAGCAAAGACCAAAACACCGAAGTAAACATAACAGTTTAATAAATTTAACTGTATACAATATTTATTATAATGGCACCAAGTTAATAACAATATGAATACGCACGTACTAAATTATAGTTATTAATAAATGGCAGAAATGGCCGCGATGGAAAAGATACACCAGGAGCTGTTTGGTAACCCAGGTTGTACAAACACAATCCGGCTTCGGGACGAGCAAGCAAGCGCATGTAGTTTGAGTATTTGGCTACTAAGAATTGCCGAACTTACTTGTGCAACTAGGAGATACGCTACGTAGTTATGGGCAAAACCTAGTTCACGTACGCTAACATGACCAAGCGACCTAGCGATTGACTAATAACCACACGGACAACGTGCACCAACCTAGCGGTATACGTAACTAAACCGACCTTGCGGTTAACCTGCCTAAACAGACCTGGCGGTTCACATATTAACTAAACTGACCTAGCGGATCACACAGCACTTGGAAAAACGGACAACACGAAGCACGTGCACACTATATATACCGTAAACCGGCCAAGCGTTTACGTCATGATAACATTACATTACGGCAAAAACTGAATCGTCAAAATTTATAATGTAAATGGCGACTTTCAACCACCAATGGAGGTGTGAACTTAGTCGCCCAAAGTGAAATATTGATTCGAAATTTACCTCCTTTTAATTGCAATAAGCTTAAGAGATTTATAAATATTCCCGGTAACTGACTGAAATAATTTTGTAAATGGAGGTTACTAACAACCAAAAGAGTTGCGAACTTAGTCGACCAGAATGAAGTATTGAGTCTTGATTTACTTTAAACACACGTGTTCGCTGCTCCCGAAACTGGAGATCCCTTTACATCGCGTCTTAAATAAGATTATTTAACTAAATAATTCATAATTGAAGAACGAAATGTTTGCAATATCAACAATGAATATAGCTACAATACAAAATTAATCATAAATATTACAGGCAAAATTTTTACTTCATTCATAGCGTAACTGATGATTGCCCTGAGGGCTTATTGTCAAATGTCACATATATCCAAGAGAATGCCTTATTACGTTGTCTTCGTAATTATTAATAGAAAACAAACTGTGTCGTATTACATTATGAATAACATGAATCACATCACTGGATTAATATAACTACATTTCAGGTTTATCAAACTGACGGAATACTATCTACTCATAATCCCTCTGTTCCTAACAAAACGCTGTTCTGACATTTAGCAGCAAAATCGATTGCTGCTGACATTATAATCACAGTTAATATCATCATGTGGAAATTATTCTGTCCAACCAAGCGTACACTGACTACTAGCAAAACAATGTTCTGACATAACGCAACTGATAAAAGCGTGGTGTCAACTGTTATTGGCTGTTTGCAAGGATATTTCCATGTGAAAAATGTTCTATTGAGCCAAGCATATAGTACATTCCTTGCTGTATGGTTTGTTTCCACGTGTACATGGTACGAGCATAATTGTTTCCATGATATGGTGCCATCTTGAACAACAGCGTGAAATCTGTAAACATACAAGGTCACAATAAGCTAAATAGTATTCCCTATATATTCTATATAAAACTGACCTTTTTTTTAAGAGCTACCAAACATAACTAGACCCATTTCAGAGAACAAATCCTTACCTCATTTTTAAGAGTTATGATAAATCTGATATAAAATGAAGAGAAAAGTAGGGGTCATGTATCTTCTAAGAGAGATTTTTCTGGTCACATTTGCTTACTGTAAACTGACATCAAAATCACACTGCTGTGACCTGGAAGTACTACTAATACTAAAATTGAGCTTGACTTCACCAAATACAACCTGCTCTCCCATTTTCCTACCAAAATGTCAAAAATACACCTACAATGAAATTTAAACAGAAACTAGCTTCAATTTAGACCTCTGTTGCCATGCCAAGTGAAAAATTAGAGTCAGATACCTGGCAGCCATTACGCGACTAGACCAGATGGCTCCCACGCTGGTTTCTTTAGTTTAGTTAGGCCTGTAACAACATTCCAACGGCAGTACTTTGTCCAAATACAACATTGACATTAAAAGCAATATAAAAATATTACTAGCGAGTGTTTAACAATTACTAATAACCATTCTTATTAACAACAGTGTGATATCCATAACGCTAACATTATTCCTTTCATGTGTTGATTTACTTAAACTGTGAAATTATAATCGAAGAAACCTTAAAGGGGTGTGGTGGCCGGGCTTATTAAAATTTCAGCGATGTGTACAGAATGAAGTCTTGCGCCAGAAAGGCCGAATATCTGCGTATATGGTTATTTAACCCTGCATGAGTACGCCCGAATGAACATGCAAGTGGTCGTGCCACCTACCGGCTGTAACCATGACTACACGACGCTTCTATTGCAAAAATAAATTATATTATTTGTATAAGAATAATATGTATTATTTTATGACTAAGAGAAGCAAAGACCAAAAACACCGAAATAAACATAACAGTTTAATAAATTTAACTGTATACGATATTTATTATAATGGCACCAAGTTAATAACAACATGAATATGCACGTACTAAATTATAGTTACTAATAAATGGCAGAAATGGTCGCGATGAAAAAGATACACCAGGAGCTGTTTGGTAACCCAAGTTGTACAAACACAATCCGGCTTCGGGACGAGCAAGCAAGCGCATGTAGTTTGATTGTTTGGCTACTTAGAATTGCCGAACTAACTTGTGCAACTAGGAGTTACGCTACGTAGTTATGGGCAAAACCTAGTTCACGTACGCTAACTTAGCCAAGCAACCTAGCGATTGACTAATAACCACACGAAACACGTGCACCAACCTAGCGGTATATGTAATTAAACCGATCTTGCGGTTCACCTACCTAAACCGACCTAGCGGTTCACGTGTTAACTAAACTGACCTAGCGGTTCACACAGCACTTGGAAAAACGGACAACTAGAAACACGTACACACTATATATACCGTAAACCGGCCAAGCGTTTTCGTCACTATAACATTACATTACGGCAAAAACTGATATTTTCGTCAAAATTTATAATGTAAATGGCGACTTTCAACCACCAATGGAGGTGCGAACTTAGTCGCCCAAAGTGTAATATTGATCTGCAATTTACCTCCTTTTAAAAAGAGATTTATGAATAACACCGACTGAAACACATGCGCATGCTTGCCCGTCCCGTGAACGGAGAATTTTCCGCCACAATAAATTTGATAGAATTTATTTCCCTAAAATTCTACGAGAACGATTTGCCAACTTGATACATATTACCGCTTCTTTATAACCATGTTTAAAAGCAATAACGGGATACTTTAAAGGCTCTTTGCAATCGAATCTTGAACATAATCCAGATAAAGTTCAAGGCCGACATCCAACAGGTGAACTCCGTCTTGACGGAAAACCCAGAGGTTTTAAAATCAATTTCCATACATAATATGTCCGACCGGGTATGCATCTTAACTTGTTGTCTGCCCCAACGATTAATACGTTTCCTTTTAGCTTCAATATCTAGGGTTACAGAGTCAGGAACTCCCCAAGATAACCGCTGTAAAATATCAATCCATATAATTGTACTGTCTGGAATGGCTTCGCGTACATATTTCACTTCACATTTGATAACTTTCCTTAACATTGTTAGGGACATGGATACTAAATCATTACCACCCAGTTGTATAAATATAATATCGGGCTCTTGGTAAGCAGAACATTGCATTGGATTGAATAACGGAAATCGTTCCAACATATACCCCTTATTCCCCACCAACCAATGATCTTCTGACTTTCTGCATTTAAGTTCTGTTTCTTTGCTTCTTTGGCTCGGACACCGGCCCAGAATGGAATAGAATCACCCAATATCCAGATACCTGTGAAAATAATATATACACTGAACTAATTTGATTGCCTTTATCTGATATATACTTTGTAAGCATTAGAGGACCAACGCCCCATAGCTTTAATATGTGAAGAAGCTAATCCAATTACCGACATGTCCGTTGCCCTACCTATCAGGAAGCTATGCGATCTGAACGTATTATGAGATAACCCGGCTTTAGAAACACATTTGAATAAGAGTGCTGAACATTGATACCTAGTAATGAATTTATCGTCAGCATGACAAAATAAAGGTCCTGCTGCCTTTGGTCTTACGAGACAGAGCATATCACAGATAGAGTTATGCACACCTGGCATGTGAGTGGCTCTTAATAAGATGTCAAGTTTCAAGCATCTTAAGTCAATGCTCTGAGTATACACATTACCTTCTCAGACTTAGAAGTCAACGAATTCAGAATGCAAACGACGGCCTTGTTATTACAATTAAATTTGATCTTTTTGTTTTCTAGTTTATGACCCCAAATGACCACTGCTGCTAAAATGGGAAATAACTCTAGGACTGTAATGTCATCAGTTAGGTGTTTATTTCGCCAAGATTCTGGCCATTTTGCTTGACACCAATGGCTTTGAAAAAAGACACCAAAACCTTACCCAGGACCTCTGGCACTGTCAGTTAACAATTGAACATCATTCGACAGCCAAAATCTATCGTGGAAAACCGAAATACCCTTGTGCATTTTAAAGAATGACTGCCACATTTCTAAATCTAATCTTGATTTACTCTTAAGTGATGGTATGGTTTTGACAAACCGCATGCAGCGTGTATCAGTCGTCGGCAGAAAGACCTGCCGGTGACAATAGCTCTACAGCAGAAATTAAGCAATCCTGTGAGAGATTGCATTTCTTTTAAAGTGACCTTCTTTTTTACTAAGAACTTCTTGAATTTTTAGTACCACCTCTTTAATTTTTTGAGCGGGGATATGCACCTGCATTATTTCGGAATCCAGCTCAAGGCCTAGAAAAATAATAGGATGGACCTTCCATTTTTTCCTCTGCTAACGGAACACATAACTCATTCATACATTCCGTAAAAGTAACAATTAATGATTTACACGATGAAAATGTCTTATCCCCGCCCAAAAAGTCATCTAGGTAATGTATGAGCTGCCCTGATGTCATTTTACTTTTGACCACAAATTCTAAAGAAGTTGAAAATTGTTCAAATGTATAACAACTAACAGCTGCGCCAAATGGCAGAGCCTTATCAACAAAATATAGACCTAGAAATTTTAAACGTAACAGTTCAAAATCTTTATTTCTTGTAGGTAACAATCTAAATGCATTTTTAGGTCCATTTTGAAAAGTTTGCAGTTTTTGCCTAAATCCTGAATCATATTTACTGCTGCATCGAAATCAGTGTACTTGACAGAACAGAATTTTATATAGTCACTCACAGATTCCCCTTCAGGAAATGATAAATGGTGTATTAATCTAAAATCACTGGACGTATTTTTTAGGTACCAGCCCGTCTGGTGAAACTTTAAGATTTTGGAAGGGACCAGCCATTCTACCGGCTGAAATTTCTTTGTTGATTTTTTCTTGAACAATACATGGATTTTTTAATGCCGACCTGAGATTTTTACATTCTCAAGCTTTTCTTGGCCCTGAATAATGCATACTGAAACCTGACTGAAACCCGTTCAAGAAAGACGATGAATTTTTGTGTTTATACAACGAAATGTATCTACATAAAGCCGAAATGTTAATAGGCGTAGTTGCAAAGTTTATTACATCTAAGTTCTGCGGAACAGAAAGTGCTTTACTGCCGATTGTTTGAACTTCTGTTGGGGTTTGAACTCTTAAAGGCACCACGGTCTCTGCCTCTAGAGTTAAAGTTGCCTTGGGTGTTGTTTTGAAAATGACTTTTTCTCGGGTACGAGAAAGTACTCGTAGGAAGCATTGGTTTTTCAATGCACGGCTTCATATAACAATTTACCGCTGAGTGGGAGGCTCCACACTCCGAGCATGTGATTTACATTTATACATGATTCGATCTAGACCTAGTATATGGACGTGACGCATTTTCATCTGCGTTGCCACCACACCCCTCGGGCAGTAGACCCGCTGACCGAATAATATCATCAAATTTTATAATAGAACCTGAACGTAAATTACCTGGGTCTGGCTGTGTAAGTATAGTGTCTTGCTCGTCGTCCCGACGTTGAAGATTTGCTTGCTCAGCATTGTTCCGACGTTTAGGATTTGCTTGCTCAGCGTTGTCCCGTCGCTGAAAACTGGCCTTTCTCTTCACGCCTTTACCTCTACCAGGCATTGCAACTTGCGTATAGTCTGATACAAGTCAATTCAACTTATTAAAATTTTAGCGATGTGTGCAGAATGAAGTCTTACGCCAGAAAGGCCGAATATCTGCGGATACCGATACGGTTATTTAACCTCGCATGAGTATGCCTGAATGAACATGTCACGTGGTCGTGCCACCTACTTGCCGTAATCATGACAACATGACGCTTCTATCGCAAAAATAAATTATATTATTTGTATAAGAATAATATGTATTATGTGACACTTTGTTTTTGGTAGAAAATCTGTAATGTATATTTATAATATTACAGGATAATGAATGACTTCCAGCTATCATGTAAAGCCTTCCAGAATCTTCAGCCATCATCCGTTCATGTGGAGTTGAATGTTGTTGAGTGGGAAGTTACATATGCCCCTTCACCAGAAAATATCTATTGGTAAGTTAGAGTTTGTTAGGTAGGAGGTTACATATGCCCCTTCTCCAGAAAATATCTATTGGTAAGTTAGAGTTTGTTAGGTAGGATATCTATTGGTAAGTTAGAGTTTGTTAAGTAGGAGGTTACATATGCCCCTACACCAGAAAATATCTATTGGTAAGTTAGAGTTTGTTAGGTAGGAGCAGACCTGCTTATATCTACGGATTTTCAGTAGTTTCTATGAATTTGCGATTAAAAACACGGAGTACGATTTACCAAAAAAATTACTACGGAAAATTGCCTCGAACTTCGAGTCAAAGATCGGCCAAATAGCGAATGCGCATAAAAATCGCAAGTGGTGAAATGGAAATTTCTACAAATAACTTTGTTCCAAATCGTAACCGTTCTAGAAGTTTGACTGGTTCAGATAATTTGCCTTTGGTTCAGGTTGCAAAATATCGATACCGATACGCATTCTGTGTTTTATGTAACTCTGTGAGCTAACGCATGTAGTAAACATCTTGACACATGTGGTTGCAGTTTGCAGTCAATTAGCGAATGAATTTATTCGGTGAAGAAGCACTTATTTGTTTGTTTTAATTACTACTGATTAAATGATTTTATTCCTTTAATTTTCAAGAAATAAACAAATCGGCGAAACATTAAATTGTATTACAAGTATTTTTAAAGTTTTTGAAATCGGAAGGAGAGCGTCTGCTGCTGTGTGAAACAGGGATTGAATAATCAGAAAACATTGCTCCAGCTGCAAAGTGGTTATTGCCTTAACGAATATCAAAATAAAGTAGGAAATAAATGCCATTCTGCAGATGAGGAGTACCAGAGACTGTAATACATTTTATAAACGAGTGTCCCATATGAAGCCCACAGAGAAAAGTTAAAGCAGGAGTTGTTCCTAAACATGGGTATCAGAGATGTAGTGACAGTTTTTCATAATTTGGATATTGTAGTAGGTAATATTTAAAGATTGAAACATATTATTTTCAGTCAGAAAATGCACAAAAGGCTGTGTTAAGGGCATAAATTTTCAAAATATTCTTGGGGGTGATACTCCAAAGAGACTCTTCTTGCAGGAGAGGGTTTTCCTCCCACACCCTCCCCCATATTGCCACTTTGCAGTTTGATGTGCCCTTTTACCAGCTGCCACCCTGCCTATTTCAAAATCTTACTACAGCACTGTTTTATTATTAAATTATAAAATATTCAAAGCAGGAGGGAACACCCCTCCCCACACCCACCCTGCTACTGACCGCATAAAAGTGGCTCAAACTTTTTTCAGACCAGTATGGGCCCTGTCTGTCTACATGGATCAAAATGGATAATTAAAAGTGTGGTGCAGACTTTAATTTGCAAGATATTGCGCAAAAATAAATGAAGCCTTGTCAGCAGTATTTTGACAATACACTGCCATATATCCTCAACACGACTTTATACGCAATAGCTACTGACAGATGGTTAAAACTACTGATAAATCACTTGGGGACTACTGGCATTGTTTTGAAGGGGTAAACAGGTCTGTAGGAGGTTACATATTCCCCTTCACCAGAAAATATCTATTGGTAAGTTTCACGTTGCTGAATGGGGTAGCATATGCCTCTTTTCTATGGAAGTTAGTTGAATTGGGTGGCATCTTTTCTTAGAAGTTAAAGGTGGCTGATTTGGTAACCACATGTTTCTTTTCTGGTCAGTTAGAGGTTGTTTGATAGGATGGCATATATGCCCCAAGCCCATATTTCCTGGAAGCTGGTGGGTTGTTGAATAGTATAGCTAATGCACCTTTACCAGGGTGTTATTTATTACTGTTGTCCAGTTTTACTTCAGCTGAATACAAGTAATAGTTCCACTTTAGATGGACTTGATAAAATATATTTAAGACTAATATAACCATGTGATATTATATTATCTGTTGTTAATTTTTCAGGCAGAAATTATCACAGTCTGGTTGGAAATGGTGGTTAAAGGCAATTCTAATCAACGGTTTTGTAGTGATCTTGTTGTTCTTCTTGACCACACCTTCTATCATCCTAACCAACTTGGATAAACTTAGTTATAAAGACTATTTTGCTAAAACTCACGTAAGTAATGTTTTGATGAAATGAATTTTGTGAATTTTAAGACATACATTGATTTAACTGTAGTGGAAATCATTAAGAAATGGATTTCATTTTAGAATTTTTCATCGGGTTTTAGTACTTCAGACAGGTTTAATGTATGATAATGTTTCTATATGGAACTTTGAGGTCATTGAAATTCAACAGAAATTGTAGTATGATCAGTGTAGAAAAAGTGCATCTGTCGTGAACAACATTGTAGAAAATATAAGTGGACGTGTGGACGTGTGAATAGAACCCACAAGAGCTTGTCTTTAACCCTCTGTAATGAGGTATAAACAATTTGAAGTCAGATTCAAACTATTTAACCAAATATTATTAAAGATTGAAAAGTAGATTGTGAATTTCTTATGACTGTCTATCAAGTAAAACACTGTTGACTCAAGGGTGCATTATTATGAGCAAACTAATGAAATTACCCAAGGTTTTAAGATATTCAAACAAAGAAAATATATGGAAACTGACCAGGGACCACATCAATTGCTGACGTGAAGTGTTTCACTGTAATTCTTTTACCTTGTAAATATGTATCTTATGCTAATATTGTTTGTGTTTCAGAGTGCATTACTTGTACAATTTCTGCCCACCTTATTACTGCGGACTTTCACAGCCCTTCTACTAAAAATTGTTTGCTGGTCAGATCAGTATGTTGGTCACTGGACTAGGTAATGTATTATTTATTATTCTCATATGACCAGGCAATTTTTAAATCATCACAAGGATATTATGTTGACATCATGTCGCATCGTGAAATAGCGTTTTTAAAATTAGTCAAATACTTAAAACATATTTAAAACAAAATGTCACATAGTACAACTGTTTTGATTAATTCACACGCACACACACTGAGTTGGGAATTCGCTGTGTAGAATAATTTGCCATCATTTGCGCTCTAACTGAACTATTCAGCAAGATATATATTACCATTTCCGGTCCAGGCGTGTATAAACAAATGAGCATAACGGCCTACCATTTAGCACAATTCAGTTCTATCACGTTTGATCTAAATTTTACAATAAAAGACGTATTAAAATCAAAATAATTTAAAGCAAAACAGTGTTTTAACACTATTTATACACTCCAGCTGTTACACGTTGTACGAAATAATTCACATGGGCTTTGCCCTCGTGAAATAATTACGCCCGACGTATAACCGCCCATCTATAAATTGTTTCTTAGTGAAATTCTATAAGAAGATCCTTTTGAAGCACAGATAGCAGCCTAGCAAAATAATACTCTGCCCCATGGCAAAGAAGAGAGAGTATTTTGTTTTGATTATGTTGCTTGTTAGGTTGTTGTGTCTGTCAGATTGTAGGCAGACCATTTTCAAATTGGTTTCTGATAATTAGCTAAAGAATGCCTAAGCCTGCAGTGGCAGGCTTTAAAGGCTGGATTGCTCATATTCATAAGATTGTAAGCTCAGTGCAAAAAGTGGATAAGTAAATCTTTCTATTAATGCAGTTTTGTGCCTTAGGTAATGAGATGACACCCTGTTGTTTCAGGAAAGGTCGGTCAGAGGTCAAGATCACAGTAATATTGACTCTGAAACAACTTAAAATCAATAAGGCTGTCGTCATGCTTCATGAATGATTGCGTATATTTATTAGAAGGCCTATATTGTTTTTGGGAGCCTGTTCGAGAATGGTTAAGGTCACAGTGGTCACTCTGTTGAAAATGGTTTACGATCTCTAAGTTGAGAGGGCTTGAGCCTATGACCAAAAATTGAGGGTCAGTAGGTCAAAGGTCAAGGTCACAATGATCACGCTACTGAAAATAGTTTCCAATCAGTAAGTTGAATGTGCTTGGGCCTATGACTGTATCAAATCTGATTTAATGTGCTTTTGAGGGTCGGTAGGTCAAAGGTCAGGGTCACTGTGATCTTGAGACAAAATGATTAGAAAATAACTAAAGAAGGCTCAGGACAACTGTGATCAAACTTAAAAGCATTAATTATAGGTCATTGGATAAAATCATAGAGAAAACCTTGTTAATTGAACTAGCACAGTAAATACCACATTTTCTACCTAAAGAGCACCATGCTATCAAGCTGAAGATATTTTATATTTTTGAATGTAATGTAAACCATATTCAGTTTTAAGAGCTCAGAACGCTGAAGACACAAATACTTTTGTTACTTACAGTCCACCTTGTTCTATTTCAGGAGCTCGGAGCATCATGCTGTCATTCTGAAGATGTTTATATTTATGTTACTAATGGTTCTCATCCTGCCATCTATTGGTTTAACAAGGTTTATTTTGCCTTTACTATTATCTTTAATGTATACCTAAGTTTATTTTAGATGCCACATTTTATACTTATGGACTACACGTCTAAAAAGGTGTTAGTCATATAGTTCAACCTATTTTAGAGCAGGCGGTAATTTGTTTGTCCACCATAGAGCAGACTGTATTTTTTGTACTTTTCATATCTATCTTTAAAGGGCAAGGAATGCCTAAAAGTAAGTTACTTTTGCATGAAAGCCATCCTCAAGTCCTTCACAATGCTTAAAGATTTTTTTTTAAATCTGACTATCGAAAAATATATGGCAGTTTGAAATTCAAGAAATGGCTGATCACGGACATCATTTACACACTGTTGAATTCTTTATTTAGCAAATAAACTTTTAAATATATATTCATTTTGTATGTTTCTTGAGTGTAAGATGTGAAACATAGTAATTTCTTTCATTTTGACTAGAAAAAGTTGAGAAATTATTTTACAGAAATAAAAAATTCCAGTTAAATTTTTTATCTAAAAATTTAATAAATCCAAGATTTTGCTTTTTTTTTGCTCAGGAGGTGGTGGACATATTGAAATCGCTCTGTCCGTCAGTCCGGGCTGTAACTCTGTCATCCATAAAGGGATTTTGAAATAACATGACATAAATGTTCACCATAATAAGATGACGTGTTATGCACAAGACCCAGATCGCTAGCTCCAGGTCAAGGTCAAACCTAGAGGTCAAAGATTAACAAGGTCTGTTTCCTGTCCGATCCATAACGCTGCCATCCATGAAGGAATTTAAAAATTACTTGGATAAATGTTCGCTATAATGAGATGAGGTGTCATGCGCAAGAACAAGATCTCTAGCTCTATGGTCAAGGTCACACTTAAAAGTCAAATGTTAACAGGGTCTGTTTCTTGAAATAACTTGGCTTAAATGTTCACCATAATGAAACCATGTGTTATGTGCAAGATCCAAACCCCTAGCCCTATGGTCAAGGTTACACTTAGAGGGTAAAGGTTAACATGTTAACATCTGTTTCTTGTTCTATCCATAACCCTGCCATTGATGAAGGAATTCTTATGGACAACACCTTGTAAAAAAAAACTGTTGGTCATACAGTTCAGCCTCTATAGATCCATAGAGCAGGCTTTTAATTTGTCCTCCATAGAGCAGACTATTCTGGAAAGGTTATTTTACTAAGAAATTTATCTAGTTGGAAAGCAAAACAACGAATCTTTGTAGGATGTTCATTAGAGATATCCTTCTCTGAAGGCATACTGTATGAGATGTTGTGTGATATTGCCTGATACAATAGAGACTTCGACACATTAAAGAACCAGGAGACCTCAGTGCCAAGTCTCATCTGAAAACTTAAAGGAGCATGGGATTAAACATGTCACTTG
The DNA here is from genome assembly GCF_021730395.1 of Mercenaria mercenaria. Taxonomy (NCBI): domain Eukaryota; kingdom Metazoa; phylum Mollusca; class Bivalvia; order Venerida; family Veneridae; genus Mercenaria; species Mercenaria mercenaria. The sequence continues at coordinate 62,152 of NW_026461822.1, forward strand.
TAAACTAAACAGAGAAAGTGATATACTGATTATTGGGAATAGTTGTAATGTTTTCAATTTCACCTATATATTGGCCTGCCATGTAAAATAGCATAACAAGCAACATATAGTGTGCCTGTAAATTGTGTCTGACTGAGAAACATTAATGCATTGTGTGATTCCACACAAATAATTATCATAACAAGTGGATATGTCACATGTAGGAACCATGTAAATGGCTCAAAGTTTGAGGACATGTCATTTTCTAAGAAATTTAAAGTGTTTTCAGTTGTTCTTGTTTGATGCCTAACTTTGTTGTACATGATGGGATTTTGGAATAACTTGGCACAAATGACCAGTGGTACAAGACAACGCAGCACATGCAACATCCGTATAGCCAGCTCAAAGGTAAAAAGGTCATGGTTGGCTGTTTATATTGGTCCACTTTCCTATATATAAAATACAGTGATTACAGTTGTTCATGTCTGGTCAAGACCTTTGTATTTCAAACACCATATACATTTGTCTATATCCAGTATTTTTCTACTTTTCAGCGCCAAAGCACTGTTTGATATTTTTGTCCTAGATAAAGGCAAGAGCATGAAATGGAAGTAAGTAATAATCACATACACTGTTTCAAATTGGTAATTTAAAATGCAGTCACTGGATCCATGTTCGTTGCTTGAGTTTTTAAACTGGTCTATAAATTTCATTTTATAACCTAGGAACATGGTGATTGTTAGGCATGGTTATGACTTCAACAAGGTTTCAATTCATAAATGATGGTCTTGATAACCAACACCTTACTGTGTTCTGCCATTTTTCATGAAATTAGTTTTAAAAAATCAATCTTTGACCTCTTGGATGTTTCAGACATGTATAATATGTCAGAACCCTGCATAATATTTCTAACCTTATTTTTAATTTGATAAGAAGCGTTAGAATCTATATATTTGAAAACAACCGTGATTCTAACCCTGAATTTATAGGGTACTTTACATGTATTTTTAACTCACCTGTCACATAGTGACAAGGTGAGCTTTTGTGATCACCTTTCGTCCGTCGGCGTCCATCTATCAGTCCACAATTTCTTGTGAACACGATAGAGACATTTTGCAATTGATTTTAATCAAACTTGCACACAATTTGTATTGGCACAATATCTCGGTTCCTTTTGAAAACAGCCAGATCCCATCATAGGTTCCAGAATTATGGCCTGTTAAAGGGGCAAAATTTGCTATTTTTGGCTTGTGAACTCGAAAGAGAACACATTTTGCAATTGATTTTAATAAAACTTGTATTGGCATAATATCTCGGTTCCTTTCGAAAACTGGCACGATCCCATCATGGGTTCCCGAGTTATGACCCCTAAAATGGCCAAAATTTGCTTTTTTGGCTTGTGAACACGATAGAGACCACATTTTGCAGTTGATTTTAATAAAACTTGCACACATGCACACAACTTGTATTGGCATATTATCTCGGTTCCTTTCGAAAACTGGCCAGATCCCATCAAGAGTTCAAGAATTATGGCCCCTTAAAGGGCCAAAATTTGCTATTTTTGCTTTTGCAACCATATAGAGACTTTATTTATAGTTTGATTTAATACAGACTTGCAAAATATCTTTAACAACAATAGATCTTGGATTCCATGATGAATGCGGCAGATCCAATCATAGGTTTTGGAGTTACGGCCCCTGATTGACCCCTGAAAGAGCCAAAATATGTTAATTTTACCTTGTGAGCACGATAGAAGTGACATTTTACATTTGATTTTAACCACACGTACATATAATTTAAGTCACAATAAGATCTTGTTTCCTTTAAAAAACTGGCTAGATTCCGTTATGGGTTTTAGAGTTACTGCCCCTGAAAGAGGCAAAATTTTCTATATTGGTCATTTCAGCCATATAGAGGTTTCATTTATGCTTTGATTTAATACAAACTTGCACAGAATGTTTATCTTGGTGATCTCTATGCCAAGTTTGTAACTGGGTCACCCGGTCAAATCAAAGGAAAAACTTGTTAACAACCAATAGGCCATATTTATGACCCTATCTTCATGAAACTTGGTCAGAATGTTTATCTTGATGATTCCTTTGCCAAGTTCAAAACTGGGTCATGTGGGGTCAAAAAGTAGGTCACCCTCTCAAATTAAAGGAAGTGCTTGTTAACACTCTAAAGGCAATATTTATGACCCTATCTTCGTGGAACTTTATAAGAATGTATATCTTGATGATTCCTGTGCCAAGTTTGAAACTGGGTCATGTTGGGTCAAAAACTAGGTCACCCTGTCAAATGAAAGGAAAAGCTTGTTAACACTCTTGAGGCCACATTTATAATCCTATCTTTATGAAACCTGGTCAGAATGCTCATCTTGATTATTTCTAGGCAAAGTTTGAAACTGAATCATGCGGGATCAAAAACTAGGTCACTCACTTAAATCAGGGGTAAAGCTTTTTAACACTGTAGAGGCCACATTTATGACCCTGTCTTCATGAAGCTTGGTCAGAATATTTATCTTGATGATTCCAAGGCCAAGTTTAACAGGTGAGCGATATAGGGTCATCATGACCTTCTTGTAAATGAAACATTTTTGAAATGTTACTTGGTGGAAACAACAGTATAACTAAATGTATATACAAATTTTCGGTTTGCAGTTGTATATTCCTGGCGGGCAATGGTGCATTTTTCGTCAACTACGTGATAACCTCAGCTTTTATCGGCACCGCTTTAGAGTTATTAAGATTTTCCGAACTCTTCATTTATGGAATAAAGCTTCTAATGGCCAAATCATCTGCTGAGAGAACTTCAGTAAGAAAGGCAAGTATATCTGCATGTCTCCAAACTGTAGGACAAGAAGACATTGCCATGTTCCAGCAAAATATTAGGCTGTTTGTGGATTGCAGTTTATATCCAGTTAATAACGTTGTTTCATAAGTGAATTTTGAAAGAAAAATATAATGGTTTGATGAATGTTTATGATATAGTTATTATCATATGACCACTACGGTAATGGTAATGTAATGCAATAAGATTTGCAATATAATCATAGGTGGTTATTTAATTAATTACACACTGGTTTAACAGACCAATGCATTTTTTTCAGGCACTACTTCTGCCTCATGTTTTCCACAACAATTTATAAATAGTTGATAATTTATTTTCAGCATGTGTTATTGGAGTTCCACTATGGGAAAGAGTATGTCAGGTTCCTGTGTGTGTTTGCCATATTGATGTCATACAGCCTGTCCTGTCCACTCATTATGCCTTTTGGTTTGCCTTTCTGTAGAATACTTCATTTTCGCTGTAACTTTATTTAAGAAATAATAAGTTCCCAATCGTAGTTTATCGTAGAATAACCTGTGTTTTGAGTTCTTATGCGTAAGAATATTGTTTCGCATAAGAACGAAAAACTCAGGTTATTCAACGATAAATCACACTTTGGAACTTGTTATTTCGATTCTAACACGACATACTTGTATCTACAGTGTTAGAAAAAATAGTAACTGCTTTTTAAGCAGCTGGATCGGATGACGTCATTGCACGCGCGTGGGTTATTGCAGAATAACCCGAGATAGATTTTGCTCTACATGCCTGTAGGTTATTTGCTGGTCGTGTTAGAATTTTGCTTATATTTGATAGTTTTCATTTTCAAAATTTTCATGAAGAACTGCAACCATGTCACTGTTGAAATATGTAATACGGAGTATCCATAATCATGTG
>NW_026461823.1:0-71641 GCF_021730395.1 Mercenaria mercenaria
GATCAATCCATCAAAGGTCAAGGTCACAGGGGCCTGAACATGGAAAACCATTTCCGATCAGAAACTTGGGAACCACTTGACCCAGAATGCTGAAACTTAATAGGATGATTGGTCATACAGAGTAGATAACCCCTATTGATAGTGGAGTCACTCTAATAAAGGTCAAGGTTACAGGGGCTTGAACATGGGAAACAATTTCCGATCAATAACTTGAGAACCACCTGACCCAGTTTGTTGAAACTTCATAGGATGATTGTACATGCACAGTAGATTACCACTATTGATTTTTGGGCCACTAGTAAAGGTCAAGGTCACAGAGGCCTGAACATGGAAAACCATTTCTGATCAACAACTTGAGAACCACTTGACCCAGAAAGTTGAAACTTCATAAAATGATTGGACATGTGGAGTAGATGACCTCTATTGATTTTGGGATCACTCTATTAAAGGTCAAGGTCACAGAGGTCTGAACATGGAAAAGCATCTCCGGTCAGTAACTTGAGAACCACTTGACCTAGAACCTTCAAATTTCATAGGGTGATAGGAGTTACAGAGTAGATGAACCCTATTTTTGGGGTCACACCATCAAAATTCACAGGTGGGCTGAACATAGAAAACTCTTTTCAATCAATAACTTGAGAACCACTTGACTTAGAAGGTTTCAACTATATAGGATGAATGGACATGCAGAGTAGATGACCCCTACTGATTTTGGGGTCACTTGATCAAATGTCAAAGTCACAGGGGTCTGAACATGGAAAACAGTTTCCAATTCATAACTTGAGAACCACTAAGCTCAGAAAGCTGAAACTTTGTGGAATGATTGGACATGCCAAGTAGATGATTGCTAAAAACCATCAGTGTCGCTTTGACATTTGCTCCTGTCCCCTATTGACTTCCTGCCTATATAACTATGCATTGGGGGAGACATGTGCTTTTCTACAAAAGCATCTTCTAGTTGGTATTGATAAATATTAAAAGCTATTAATAAGTGTGGACTTACTAAATGCAAACCCAGGTACCAGTTATAACTAATTGGTATATATAGGTAATTGCAGCATTACTATGTTGCAATAAATTGGGTTGATATGTAGTGCAGCTCTTGACTTGACCAACAAAAGAATTAAATTCCTGGTGTGATATAAAACCACGTTTTTTAGTGACATATGGGTGACATGGATTCCTTTTGTTTATTAATTACCTCCTTTTTATATGATAAACTATTTCATTATATCTTTATTTTGTATTTTTCGTTACCAATGTAAAAATAAAATCACATTAAATCTTTAAAATACAGACATTTTCAAACTTCATTTTGTCTTCATGAATTATATGATGTATAGTTATGATTTATATACATTGTTAGTATGTTGTCCTATTACTTGGAAGATGTTGTAATGGTGTAAAATATGTTTTAGAAAAATGCTCCTAGGCGGATGTGGTTGGTAACTATGTTATAAATTCTTGTTTAAGAATAAAATATAAGTTTTGAACTTCAGATCATACCGTTATCAATAAGAAATGCAATATCTTTTTCAACAATATCATGCTTGTACTTTTGTTAGGCAGAACGAAAATTCATTTGAAACATTGTAAATATATTTCAGACCATTCCAAAAGTTTGTCAGACCATTCCAACTCAAACTTGTGTAGTAATAATTGATATTATAGTCTTTCTTCTATTTAGTAGACTGACCGAACAATTATGGATTTGAGTGTTAATTAGGTTAACAGAATTTATAAGAATTCTTAAAGTTTTGCAGAAGGGAGGAACGTCCCACCCTTTCCATAAGTAAACTATAGACTTTATTTGCCACAAAACATGTATTGTTGAAAGGGAGGAATATTCCTCCCTTTGAGTGTTAACTAGGTTAACAGAATTTACAAGAATTCTTAAAGTTATGCAGAAGGGAGGAACGTTCCAACCTTTTGTTACAAAACATGTATTGTTGAAAAAAGAATATTCCTCCCTTTTAGTGTTTAATATGTCACAGAATTTACAAGATTTCTTAAGTTTTGCAGAAGGGAGGAACGTTCCACCCTTTTCATTGTTATACATTTTAAGAAAAAATATGCTTTTTAAAAGGGAGGAATATTCCTCCCTCTAAATTAGATACGTAGACATGACTTTTAAGAAAGGGAGGAACGTCCACCCTTTTATTACTACACTTTTTTGGGGGGTAAAACATGTCAACTTATTTTCATTGTTTTTTTTTGTTTAAAAACAATTTGTTTGTGAAAGGGAGGAACGTTCCACCCTTTTCATTACAGGTAGACAATATTCCTCCCTTTTAATGTAAACAGAAACGACATAAGTGCTCAAATTTTGCAGAAGGGAGGAACGTTCCACCCTTTACAGTCAATGTAATATATTATACACAATATTTGTGTTGTTGAAAGGCCTTAACGTTGGCAAGAAAGGGAGGAACGTTCCACCCTTTCAATTAGTAAACTATAGACCTTATTTGTTACAAACGTGTAAGGGAGGAATATTACTCCATTTGAGTGCTTATTATGTTAGCAGAAATTACAAGATTTCTTAAGTTTTGCAGAAGGGAGGAACGTTCAACCCTTTTCATTGGTATACATACAAGAGTTGTTAAGTGTTGCAGAAGGGAGGAACGTTCCACCCTTTTCCATTGGTATTCATTTTAAGAAAACTTGTGCTGTTGAAAGGGAGGAATATTCCTCCCTCTAAATTAGATACGTAGGCATGAGTTTTAAGAAAGGGAGGAACGTTCCACCCTTTTATTATTACACCTTTTTTATGGTAAAACGTGTCAACTTATTTTCAGTGTTTTTTTTATATATAAAAACAATTTGTTTTTGAAAAGGAGGAACGTTCCACCCTTTTCATTAAGGGTAGACACTTTAAAAACATGCATTGTTAAAACGGAGGAATCTTCCTCCCTTTTTATGTAAAACAGAATCTACATGAATTCTCAAATTTTGCAGAAGGGAGGAACGTTCCACCCTTTTTATGTAAAACAGAATCTACATGAATTCTCAAATTTTGCAGAAGGGAGGAACGTTCCACCCTTTACATTCAATGTAATATATTATACACAATATTTGTGTTGTTGAAAGGCCTTAACGTAGGCAAGAAAGGGGGGAAGGTTCCACCCTTTCAATTAGTAAACTATAGACTATTTGTTACAAAACGTGTAAGGGAGGAATATTCCTCCCTATGAGTGCTTATTATGTTAGCAGAAATTACAAGATTTCTTACGTTTTGCAGAAGGGAGGAACGTTCCACCCTTTTCATTGGTATACATACAAGATTTGTTAAGTTTTGCAGAAGGGAGGAACGTTCCACCCTTTGCATTTGTATACATACAAGATTTCTTAAGTTTTGCAGAAGGAAGGAACGTTCCACCCTTTTCCATTGGTATACATTTTAAGAAAAATTGTGCTGTTGAAAGGGAGGAATATTCCTCCCTCTAAATTAGATACGTAGGCATGACTTTTAAGAAAGGGAGGAACGTTCCACCCTTTTATTATTACACTTTTTTATGGTAAAACGTGTCAACTTATTTTCAGTGTTTTTATGTATAAAATCTGTTTGTGAAAGGGAGGAAAGTTCCACCCGTTTCATTAAAGGTAGACACTTTAAAAACATGCATTGTTAAAGGGAGGAATATTCCTCCCTTTTTATGTTAAACAGAATCTACATGAATTCACAAATTTTGCAGAAGGGAGGAACGTTCCACCCTTTGCATTATAGGGAGACTGTTTAAAAACATGCATTGTTAAAAGGGAGGAATATTCCTCCCTTTTTATGTAAAACAGAATCTACACGAATTCTCAAATTTTGCAGAAGGGTTCCACCCTTTGCATTATAGGTAGACTGTTTAAAAACATGCATTGTTAATAGGGAGGAATATTTTATGTAAAACAGAATCTACATGAATTCTCAAATTTTGCAGAAGGGAGGAACGTTCCACCCTTTACAGTCAATGTAATATATTATACACAATATTTGTGAAAAAGTCATGCTGTCGAAAGGGAGGAATATTCCTCCCTTTTAAATATTTTGTGAAATAAAAACTACAAAGATAAGAGAAAATTATCTTGATTATTTCTTGGACACCCACACACCAGAGTGACTTTTCCGAGTAGTATGAAAATTACACCACAAAGTGGGGTGTAAAATCCTTGATAACCGGTCCTGATAAAAGAACTTGATGGGAAAGTATTGAATTATATTGGAAGCTGTTATAAGTGTACATGTATCCTCTGATGAAAACGGCCCAAGTGATAAGCCAGGATCTAACCTAACGCCCCGAAGAGCAGTTGTCATATTACTCGCAGTAAAGATACTGACTGTTTTTAGAAAACCCAAATATAGTTGGTGTATACATATAACATAAAATAATGGCAACTTAATACATTGCTGCTCAATGATATTATATTTTTAATGTTTCTTAATATACATTACAGTAGTAGCATAAGTCACATAAGTAAACATAATTTGTCTTGTTACTTGTTTAGTATAATGCTCACAGTAAAACAACACTGTATTAAATTTAATTGTGAACTTGGCTATATTCTTACAACACTGAATTTTGTGGAATATAAACAGCATGATTCAAGACCTCGCTGAAGAGGTTAAACCAAGAACTGACCCTAGAAACAATGCACAATGTACATTATCATGTATACTTAATATGTTCTACCCTTACCTATTATCTTTTATTTACATATATCAGGAGTAAACAATAAAATTTCAAAAAGTTATAGCAATGTTGTTTTGAGGGGTTTATAGAGGGAGATAATGTTTTCAGTTTGGCAATGCACCAGCCGAGCACGTGTGATAACAAGGTATTAAATAATGTGTATATATAATTTCTACCAAAGGCGGTTGTACAAAATACTGAATAAATTTGATATTTGAAATTTTTGAACTTGCAATAAAGTTAAACTGTAACCATGTCTACATATATCAAAACAGTATCTGTAGCAGTCATGTAGTTGAAAAGGCATCACGATAATCCACCCTATAATGATATTTATGTCAGTGGTATGGAGTAAAGAGCATATTCCGCGAGCTAAGGACATGTCAAAAGTATACAACGAAATTCAAAAAAGTAACAACATGTTGTTTTGAGCGTTTTTTTAGAGGGGAAAATGTTTCCAGTTTGGCAATGCATCAGTCGAGCACGTGTGATTACCAGGTATTAAATAGTTCTAGAATGTATATAAAATTACTACAAAAAAGCAGTTGTACAAAATAGCGAAAAGGCATCACGATAATCCACCCTAGACTGATATTTATGTCGATTGTATAGAGGAAAATGCATATTCCGCGAGCCAAGGACTGTATTTCATATCTGATTTATTTGAATTGGAATCGTTATGTCAGAAAGTCGCTTTATGAAGACAAAAAGTCTTGTAATTATATTTTGTCAAAATGATTCATGCAAAAAAATGTTACTTCAGAACATCTCTTACAGGAAAAATTGTTACAATTGATCAATCGTATTCTTTTAAGTTCACTGTGTCTAAACTCACAAAACTCGACAAAAAGGTGTCTACCTCAATTTTTTTGAGGACCATTGAAATACTTACTCGATCTCGAGTCTTCTGAATTTTGTACAAACTTACATCATTGTTATACATTGTTTGATAATTTATCAATACGTGCAAGAGACTTTTGCACTTTGTTTAAAAAGAGAACCAGACTGTAAAATACCGGTTATTTACATCTTTAGTCACAAGCTATTCTGAGAAAAATGATTAAGAGATTCCAAGGATTTGAAATGCATATTTGAAAGTTGTATGCAACACAGCGCCCTGATTATTTACATATGAATATTAGCGTAATTCATGAACTACTTGAAAGGCAGATATACCTACAGATATATGTAATGATTGTGCTGTCGATTTTGCAATAGGAAAAATACAAAGCGCGTGTTGATATTGATTAATCAACAGCAATTATTGTAAAAAAACATATCTTCTTAATATATAAAGTGATTTTTTTAATAGAAAGTAAAACGTTCATTTGCAAAACTAGCCGATAATGCTGAGTACGTCTGTACCTAGAATATAAGCTATCAATCACTTGCTATGCGTACAATCAATATAAACCTGTTAGAACTGAAATGTGGCTCTTAAAATAAGGATACGTAAAGGATACATAGATTATGACGACATTTGTATCCAAGTATTTCCATTTACAATATCTATACCTTTTTCATTTCAAGGCTATTTCAGTCATTATTAGATGAATCTTGTTCAAGCTTTCAAATTCAAAAGTATAGATACACGTTTACGAAATCGTGGATTTTCGCCAGACTTTAATCCTTTTCAACCTGTACTGCTCCTGTCTCGTTTTCGGCGGAGCCATATTAAGCTCATTATTATTGACATACAATAACCTATGCCACGTGGTTAAATTCGCAAACCATATCAAATTTGCCTGATAACGTATCATATGTATTTTATCTATGCTAGAGATTTATGCAACAGTCTTCCTAACTGGATGACGGTGTTCAAGTTCTTCACTCTGTATCGTGTGTAACACCAAGTAAAATGACAGTATATTTAGTAAGTATGTACAATCTAATTCTAGATGAATATAATAGTATATCTTATTAATTAAAAATAACTCCTGTTAAAATACCATTTATATAGTAGATTACAGAAAAAAACTATGTACGAGCGTAGATCTAGGACATCATGCATGATACATTGACAGTTGTGGTTTTCAGACGCAAAAGTTAGAGATGGGTTTCTATTTTGGCATTCTTTTCTCTTGTGTGTAATAAACGACAGCCATTTTCATGCAATATTGTCTTTTCCTTTCATGTTCTGCTGTAGGAAGGGACCGCTTTAGATGATTTTAAACCCCAAAACAGTATTATTACTTCCAACTACATTGCGCCTACAACCTTTTTCCAAACTTTATTTCTTGTTTGTCCTTTAGTATTCATAAGTGTTTGCTTTTGCATACTTTCTGATACATTTATACCTACAACATGCTCATTTTATATAGTCTAAAAGAGTGTTGCAAACATTTCTCCAGGTTGTTTGCATTTTCCTTTGACCTGTTTCAACCTTCCAAACAACTCTTGGCTTTACCCTAAGCAGTTGTTTCATTACAGGTGTCATGTTCTTCCTATCAATACCAGACCCGTCAATAAGAAAAAGTATGAGCGGTTTTCCAATCTCTCGTGCTCCTTCAATAACGCTGCCGTACCTAGTATTTTTACAGAAAGGTATTGATGCAAAAGCGATAACAACTGACGTTTTATTTACAACATCACCTAGTTCTGTATCAAAATGATGTCCTGGAACCACGTCTTCGCTTTCTTTTATAAGATGCCTGTCTTCAGTTTTGATATTGGTAACACTTCTTAATTCATTTTCCAGACGTTCAACTAAATTTTCTTTAACAAATGGGATGTCATCTTCATGGTAAACAAGAAGTGCGGCATACTTGTATTGGTTATTACCTTTTCGAAGTCGTTGAATTACCTCATTACGGTGCCATATTTTGCATGCTTTAACAGATGCAATAGCCGTTAGAACTGAAATAAATGCAACTGAGACGCATATGATAGCATTGTGAAATGTAAAGTAACACACATTTTTCAGTAGGCCTAATGTACTTTGTTCAATAGCTGTTTGCTTGCCATCTTCTTTAGTGCAAGTAAGATTTTGCGAAGTTATAATTACTATCTTTGTTCCTAGCAGCCATTTAATGAATGCTTTAGCATCACAAGTTGAACAAGACAGGTTATTACCCATTAGAATTAATGTAGGATAGCTGCCATTGTGTCTCGGTATATATTATATAGAGTCCAAATGACTCATCGATATTTCGTCAAGAATGTGTATCAAGTTATTTCATAAATTGAGAACACGAAGTTTTCCTAGATGTTTCAATAAAAACGTCACCTGGCGCAATTTGTTACTTAAAAGATCAATTGTATTCAAATCAACATTGGCACTAAACATTTCCATTGGAATTGTGTTTAAGTTGTTTGCTGACACACTTATATATTGTAAATTAATGAAGTTTTAGATAAGGAACCATTATTTTTGGCCATTCTTGAAAAGCTGATTAAAGGACAGATCCAATATCTTAATGTTTGGGGCAAAATGTGCAAGCAAAGGATTTATGAACTGTAGTCCATTATACGAGACGTCTACTTTTTCTAAACTGGACGCAATGCAGTTGTTACAGAAATGGTCTACATGCAAATCCAAATACTTGAAGTTGTTGTTTTTTAATATCAAACGATGGAGGAGAACTTGTATTGGCTTATCTATAATAACTGTAGTATTATGTATACAGATACTTGATAGTGCAGGCACAACTGAAGACATATTGAGTATGTTAGCTTCCATAAAGATTACGAACCCCACCATGTGAATTGTTGGGTTTTTCACAACCATATTTGAAATAACAAATCGTCCTGGTGGGAGTCTCATTCTCGGTGGCAAAATCACGTGGCTTAAGTCAAGAACGATGTTTCTGAGGTCAGACAAATCGACATCGTCTTTAAAAGTATCACCAAACGTTGCACCAGACGCATTAACAAGTTTAAGGTACCTTAGGTATTTTTCAATACAACAAAATGAAATGCTGTTATCCCCGTGTCGCTCATATCTAGATACGTCAACATTTTTTTGTCCTAGAATTTGTCCAAAACTTTCATCAATCACATTTGGGGGATGGTACTCATTCAGCCTAGAGATCGTAAGCTTAGTTAGGTCTGGTAATTTATCTGTTCCATTCAGACTTTGTAATAAATCATCAAAACTTACTCTAAAGCAATTGCTAACATCTAACGACTTGACGGAATTAAGACCCACGAACATATCGGGATCCAGATTGAAGTGATCCAGATGTAGCTGCAATTCATTCAGTCTCTTTAGATTGGAAAATGTTTCAGCTGTTAAATTAAAATCCGAATATGACAAAGAATTAATGATTTCCAAGTATTTCACATTTTTCCAGTCTTCGGTGTTGAAATCGGAGCTGTTCATAACCATACATTCGTTGGGTCCTATGAAGTCTACTACTCGGACTCTTGATATCTCATCTGAAATCCTGTTAGCAAAATAATTGCATTCTATTGTGTCTTTATCTTCCACTACACAACTCCTTCTCAACGCATATGCCATAGAAAATGTAAGTAGAACTGCAACATAAACATGAGGCATTTTTGAAGTTAATTCAATAGAAATATTTGATATCGGTATATCTGTCGTATTTTTTCTTGTACTCTTCTAACGAGTGTAGAGTCTATGTTTTCAGCTACAGCTTACTGTTATGTAGCACTTCAAGAACTGTATTCAACACATTGTCATTATCATCGTTATTGTGAATTTGTGGCGTTGGCGTTGCATAATGAGAAAATTTGTTTCATTCACAGATATGTTCACCATACAACCTGTATGATATATACAAACAAATTAATTATGTATTAGTGTACAATATCAATATTCGTCTCTAATACCTAGAACATAATCAATTGCTTGCGTTCTATCTATTTTTATCATTTCTATGTTTCAAAGCTACCATCCCACAGATTGTGTGGATTTTTTCATAGAATGTATATGTGACACTGAAAAATGATGATGTGAGAGCAAAATAAGTGTTAGGTAGATATTGATAACAAGGCAAGAAGAATGTAAAATTTCTGCATAATTTCAAAACCGTTACAACGGTTTGCCACTTTCTGCACAATGTTTTTGGATATTTCAAACGATATCTAGCAAAATCATATGTTAATAAGCTTGTATCAATAGCAGCTTTCAGAGTACTAACTTTTTATGGATTTTTAAGAGAGAAAAAAGAATCGAGTAAAATGTGTTGGCGGGTCCCTTTAATAACGCTAAGTAAACTCTAAATGGACAACAATAAAGCCTATTCTTATAAAAAACGTCCATCTTTTTATCCTCTGCCAAATGCGGAAGGATATTGTGTTGATGTCCGCCCAGCTCTTCATCTGTGCATGGACCGTGTGCTCGGGCGTCCATGCTTATAATTAAAAACGTATTTAAGTTAGAATCACCAAACGTGATATAATTATTTACTATTACAGGTGTACTATTATCATTCTTGACGCATAAAATGTTGGGCAGTGTATATAGGAAAAGACAACGTGTTAGATTTAAAAGGATGTCATGTGGTTATAGATTTCCGTAGTGTAATTTGAACGAAGTTGTTCTTGGTAAATAAAGGTTTGGTGCGTTGGATCATCACTAATCAAGCGGGCCTTTGTTATTGTCAAATTTAACTATTATCAGGACAAATTAACGGTAAAGGATCGTGTTCGTGATGTGACCAAAGATCAGGAAAAGCCTTTGTTCCGGGTCGGTTATCAGTTTCCTAAAGCTGTGCAAGTAAAGGGAAACAAACTTATCCCAACAGATAATAGGTAAGGGTAGGCTTCCCGAAAGCACAGAGCACCAAAAACACAGCCCCAGAGCCACGCATTTACATAGAAGGCCCACAACAAAAAGAAGCTGTAATCATTGGAAAAATATTTCAGACGGGTTGCTTCAAAGTTCCAATAAGTACATATTAAATTATGCTAAATATTGATAGGGTTGTGGGGGTTGGGAGGGGGGTGCGGGGGGGGGGGAGGGAACGACAAGGGACGAAAGCGGGCGATGGGGGGGGGGAGGAATCCGAAGGGGAAAGTTGAACAAGGACGAATATACAAGGGAATGCCATGTTCTTTAAAAACAGTCGCACTACAACGTAAACTACAAAAGCGCAGACACTCATGTACCAAAGATAAACACACAACTACAATAAACTAAATAACATAGAAAAACGAACAAGCAACACATAAGAAAACAGTAGGGCACGGTTATAGACTCACAAGCATACAATCGCACCCACACACGTAGGAAAAACAATCAAGTACCGTCTTGAGATTCGGCTGCCAAAACAAAGGGGAGCCACGAAAACTTACTCAAAGTAAAGGAGGAGGGGATGCAAAAAGTAGCGTAAATGCAAGGGAAAAGTGAGGGCAACAGGGGGAGTGGGGCGGAGGAAAAACAAGAAAACATACGCAACAGACAATACAAGACAGACAAAACAACCAGTTGAAAATAGGGGCACCGCCTTGGAACGGTTAGTAACCTAATTAAAGGAAACTGGGAGTTTAAACGCGTTTGGGGCATGCCAACCTCACACTTACCCTATTCCCAACAAGTTAGACAAGACAATGCTTATAAATTGCCAACAACAAACAAGACTACATACGCAAAACAAAATACGAGATGGAAAGTCAATAAAATTCCAGCAAACACTACACATGCAATATGAAATACAAGAGACAGAAAACAAGTTGAAAATAGGGACACAGCCTTGGAACGGTCAGTAACCTAAATAAAGGAAACTGGGGGGTTTAAACGCGTTTAGGGCATGCCAACCTCGCACTTACCCTATTATCAACAAGTTAAACAACACAATGTAAATAAAATCCCCGCTGAGAAAGGCTCTAACATTAGTGCAAAAGTAACAGATAAATAAAGCAAAACATAAAATTAAGGTAAATTTAAGGTACAATTACACAAATGTATTCCACAACTTGTCTGAAGTCAGAGCAACAAGAGCCTAACTTTTTAGGGCACGACTAAGAAAACTGTAAGACAAAAATCAACTCCCTCCGTCCGTTGTTTGTAGGATTTAGGAGAAAAGCATCATTGAGTCCTACACTTTATTAGTCATCGCACCATCAAATAGGAAAGCGTAGCAATTAACTGTAGAGGGGTCAATCACTAAACATGCACTGTGCTTCACGATTTTCGCATCGTATCCTCTTTTGCTAAACTTTTTAACCAATTTTATAAAAATTTGATTGAAATAAGGGGTATGTTTAATTTTCCGAATTTTATAAACTACATCTCCATAGTATTCCGGGTGTGTAAGTCCAAGTATTGTATTTTTCTAACAATTCAGACGATCTGTAGTAAAATTTACTAAAAGCTTTCCGTAGCTTATGATAACGGTATCCCTGTTGTAACAATTTCTTCGTGACATAAAGATTTCTGTCATTAAAATCATCTATCTTTGAGCAAGCTCTTGCAAAACGAATAAGCTGTGAATTATACACACCGTATGATGTTGCTCGAGGGACATCTCCATCAGGATGGGGAAAGTTGATAATTTCAAAATTAAAATCGTCCCTTTTATCACATATTTTCGTTTCTAGATTATTATTCACAATTCTTAAATTTAAATCCAGAAATGACGCTTCTAAATCCGAAGTATTAGCCTTGTGCTGTAACTCTTTGGGGTAAATATATTTCACCATTTCTGAAAAATATTAGTTGTCCATATTTAAAATATCATCAAGATACCTTGAGGTTCCATTAAAAACTACAATAATTTCAAATTGTGTCTCAGTGGATAAACTAAGCATGGAATCTCGTTCATAACAGTATAAGAATAAATCAGCAATGAGGGGGGCGCAGTTGGTTCCCATCGGGATACCAGTTACTTGTCTGTAAGTTTTATTGCCAAATTTGATAAATATATTATCTAGTAGAAACTTTAGAGCTTCACAAACCTGATCACAACTCCATAGGTTGTATCTCTTAAATGTACTGTTAGAAAAGAATGCTTTAGTTTCATTGCAAGCCAGATAATTAACGTTTTCTCTTGCAAATGTTTTCTCAATTAAAGTTACAAGTTTGTCTTTAATAAGATTGTGGTAAATTAGTATAAAGAGTAGAAAAATCGTAAGTACTTATCTTCGAACATTTGAAGTGTTTGTTTTTTAGCTTTTTGATAATATCTCCAGAGTTCTTGATGGACCAAAACAGATTAACACCCGAGTTCTCATAAACCTTGGAGAAATACTTCTGTACGTTGTCTTTAATTGCAGTAAGACAAGAAGTCAAAAGTACAGAAATGCTTTTTTGTAGTGCATAAAGTTGAATTTGCAATGAATCGAGCTTTATATGGAGTTTTGTGAAGTTTAGGGATCCAATAAAGAGTAGGGAGCTTCATTCGTCAAGTGCGACATTAAAATTTATACAATGATTTGCATGACTTTTTGCAATAGTTTCCTCATCTAGTTGTGATAACTGGTAAGTTTTTGTATGTTTCAGTTCATTTTGTAATACTTCTGTGTAATAAATGCGTCATATAATAATAATAATAATAATATTAGACTGACGCTTTGTCTGCAAGAGTGAAAACAAAATTCGAATGTACCTTCGATAAAACTTTCTTTAAACTTCAAAGTGAAAACTTGGGTTTAGGAGGTAATAAGGAAGGATTTGATTCATAAAATTTAACTTGAGTTTTAATGATTTTAAATATGAGCCGTGCCATGAGAAAACCAACATAGTGGGTTTGCGGCCAGCATGGATCCAGACCAGCCTGCGCATCCGCGCAGTCTAGTCAGGATCCATGCTGTTCGCTTTCAAAAACTATTGCAATTAGAGATTCCGTTAGTGAACAGCATGGATCCTGACCAGACTGCGCGGATGCGCAGGTTGGTCTGGATCCATGCTGGTCGCAAACCCACCATGTTGGTTTTCTCATGGCGCGGCTCATATATTCTTTTTTCATTCAGTGAGAGCGTTCTGATCTACATTTTCCTTCCGACACCATTTTTTAATATAGTCATGAATAGACTGAGTTATTTCAGAGAGACATTTTTCAAAGTTATTGGACGAGGGAGTTCTATATTTTGGACCTTTGGAAAAAATATTTCTGATTCTTTTATCATTAAAAATCTTAAAATTACCCGTCATGACATGGCCAGCTGGTTTGGTAACAGTATTTAAATTCTTTACAGTTACAACTATTTAGAACATTAAGTTCTATATCTAAATCCGGGACAATTTGACTGTAATTAAATATAACGTTTCTAACTGGTTTATTATATTTGTAACAGATAATAGGTGTTTCTGAATTCTTGAAATATTTAGGAATAGAGTTAACTACAGATTGGTCTCTCAAAATACTGGGTAAATATATAAACTCGATTCCTTTATTTATGAAAGATAATTTTAGAAAGTTTCGTTTATGATCGGATTCAGAATCAATATGAGGTCTAAGAAAATGTTGTGTATAAGTTTGTATCAATGAAGCAGTGTCGTAAAATGGATGTGTACGCATATAAATATTATCAGCTTCTTGATCAATATGCCTCAATGAAGAAACAGGTAAAGAGGTTAAACACGATAGCATAGCATGTCTACCAGAACGTTTTAGTATCATATGGCAATCAGCAACACTCATTCTTTTGCGAAGTTTACGTTTGATATTCCCATTTCGTCGGACACCATGAGAACAAGTATTGCGTCTTCTTAGGGAATAGATAGAGAATATATTAATTCCGGAATCTTTCGAAATATTTCCCTTTTGATAAATTGTATCATTTAAACCTAATGGAAGGGTGTTTGTAGAAATTTAATCCATTTCAGTTCAGAGACTTGTCTGAGTTTTGCCTTGAAGCCAGAAGTCATGTTAACATCATACTTTAATTGTTCAACCCTTGTTGTCGCCAAATAAATACAATAAAACCGCGTGGCTGTCCATGAAAAGTTTTTCATTGAGGGGAAGTTGTTTACAGTTGATACAGTGCTATAATGCTAACTAGGAAAACACAGAGAAACAGTTATCTTTTCTTCTCTGGAATGTCCAGTGTATCAGATCAAAATTAAAGGATAGTGTTTTTAATTTTATCTCAGATTTTGATTCGCTATTATTGACCGAGACATGGAACTCTAAATCATCAGACGTAAACATTGAAGGTTATCACTGTTTTGAATGTCCAAGACATACAGTGAAAGGCAATTCGTGATACTGGTGGTATGAATTATTGTATACTACCAAGATATTTACCGCAATGCCCTGGAACTAATGGCTTTAAATTTAAACGGTATCCTATGGTTTAAACTAAACAAAAAAAAAAAAAGAATTTTCAAATTCTACAAATGATCAGTACTTTTGTACATGTTAACTTACGCCTGAAGATTCCGCTATGTATAGACAGGTAAACTCCAATCTATTTCAATTTGACTTTTTTGGAACACTTAAATGCGGAAATCAGAAAATACAGTGACAGCGAGGTGTACTTGTTAGGGGACCTGAATGCACTGGCCAAAACCCAGATTATGTGTCTGAGATACATTAGACCATGACATTGATACCGGAGAATGTGGATCAAGTTATAAATCTACCTGTGCGTGGAAATCATGATAAACATTTCAATCCTTTTACAGTCCATACAATAAACAAACTTGTTTGTAAACATAGACGGATCAAAACGGATGGGGAAGAAGCATTTTATAGAAATATTTGGATGGCAAAATGCCATACATATCGTAGCCCTGACCAACCTATAAACCGGGCAAGTCTATTTTATAAGTACATCAATATGGTTGACCCATTCAAACAAGCTGTAGTGTAAAGCTATTGACTCTCTGTAAAGAAAATAACCTTAGAATTATGAATGGCCGCCTTTCATCTGGTCATTGTATGCTTCATTCATCAGGAAAAATAGGCCTATAGCAAGTTCTGTTGATTACTTCATTACCAAGTATGAAAATTTTAAATACACATCTAATATGTGTGTTTTGGATGTAATTGAATATTCGGATCATTGTCCAATAGTATTTTCTTTCAATGTAATGATTCACTGACAATTACCAAAAATCCTATTGCTTATGATAAAATATTATGGAATACAGAAAAATAGGAGACATTTCTTCAACTGCTCTTAAGTAAACCTGAATTATTTGATGAGGTAAAATTGAAGCTCGAGTCTGGTGTTATCGGTATCAACCAGGGTGTCGACTTATTTTCCAAGCTAGTACATGATGTATCTTATCAGAGTTTTTGTAAGACATTTTCAAGTAGATCTGTCCCGAAGAAGAAAAAATCCCCATGCTTTGATGAAAAATGCCGTGATGCAAAAGACAGATTTTTTCGTATTAAACGAGAAGTCAGGTCTTAGACTAGTAGTTCTGTTGAAAATAGGCCTAATGTTTTTACATTGCAGAAATAAACACGCCAAGGTTAAACGTCATGCTAAATCAAAATTTTATTGTTATGAAAAATCAAAGTTGTCGGACCTTAGTAAAACATGTCCACGAAAATTTTGGAAATATATAAAGAAATTTGAAAAAAAAATAGATAAAAAGTTCAATGATGTGAGTTTAGATGATTTTTCTCACTATTTTTCTACTATGTCAAATTTTTCAGATGAACCTAACACTCAGATTTTGATAGATATGTACGTGAGGAAACTGTCAGAATAGACGTTTTAGATGCGTCTTTTACTGTTAATGAAATTAAGAAAACTATTTCATCTTTAAATCGTAATAAAAGTAGTGACTTTGAGAATAATGTAGCCGATTTTTTCATTTACGCAAATGACTTTCTTTCACCATATCTTCGTTTTCTATTTAATAAATTTTACGAATCAGGAATATACGCTGAGGCTTGGTGTAAAGGTGTAATTGTACCCATTTATAAGGAAGGTGATGTTACAGACCCTTCTAATTACAGAGGGATCACTTAGTTAATGTTATGGCTACAATATTTTCCCTAGTGTTAAGAAATAGAATTAACAAGTGGTGTGAAGACGAACAAGTATACTGTAACGTACAATTTGGATTTCGTGAAAATCGTTCTACGACTGACGCTATCTTTTTGTTACATTCTATTATTCGAAACGTTTTATCAAAAAAGGCACCACTTTGGTGCGCTAAATTTATTGATTATCAGAGAGCATTTGATACTGTTCTAAGAGATGCATTGTGGATAAAGTTATTGCAGTCAGGCGTCAGTTGTAAAATGATCAACGTGATTAAGAGTATATACAGTAATGTAAAATGTTGTGTGAAAATATCATCTAATATGTCCATGTCTGACTTTTTTGATGGCACAATGGGCTTAAAGCAATAAGATCCATTATATCCTCTCCTTTTTCTATTGTTTATAAAAGATATTATGGCAAGTACTGATTTAGAAACAATGACTGATAAAGACTTAGAGTTAGTATCCATGTATATGATTTTATTTGCTGACGACATTGTGCTTTTTACAACTGATCCAGATAGTCTTCAGTCTCAAATGGATAAAATTCAGCAATACCCTTCAAAATGGGGTCTGAAAATTAATGTAAAGAAAACGAAGATATGTATATTTGGTTCGGAAATATGGGGTGTTTATAATTATAAGGAAGTAGATACATTACATATACGATTTTTAAAATATGTGTTAGGGGTACGTAGACAAACACCAAATATCGCAGTATATGGGGAATTAGGTAGATTTCCACTCTCTGTTATTGCTAAAGAGAGAGAGCAATCAAATTTTGGTTGAAGATTAAAAACTCTTTAAACACACCGATATATGACGTATATGAAGATCAGTGTAAGAATGTTAATGGTCCATGTTGGTCAAGGCGACTACAATCTATAATTGACCATCTAGGGTTTTCAAATTTATTGTATAATTTTGACACAAGTTTAAATTACTTTAAAAGAACTGTACATGATCAGTTTATTCAAGACTGGAATGCATCGTTAAATAATGTATCAAAATTACACTATTATAGAGAATTCAAAACAACGTTTAGCTATGAACTATATATAGATAAGATTGCCAGTGATACTTATAGAAAACAATTTACATGTTTAAGAGTGTCCTCACAACATTTAGAAATATAATTAGGTAGATATAGCGGATTAGACAGAGAAAATCGTTTATGTAAAATGTGTAATCAAAATGTAATAGAAACTGAATATCATTTCCTTTCCTGCTGTACAAAATATTCAGACATCCGTAAATGATATCTTGGTTCCCTGCCATGGCCTTCATTAAACATGCTATAATGTCTTGCATAAGTCAAAAGAAGGTATGGGCATTATCAAAATTTGTTAAAGAAGCTTTTGAAGTTCGTAAGAATACCCTTGAAAATCTAACTGTTTCATGAAATGTAAAATCATATTTATTTGTAATGCTATTATATATTTGTATTGTATGTCACGTGTATTCTATGTAAAGGGCCAAAGGCAAATTGTTTTGCTGATTATGTCAATAAACTTGAAACTTGAAACTTGTTATTGCAAGACGCCGGCCTGGTGGACTGGAAAAGTGCCAGATATCATTTTGTTGCATTGCGGGGGTAATGACCTTAAGTATATTCCACTTAAAAAATCGCAATCAAATAGACTTGATAATTAACTTTATTGATGACAATTTCTAATCTAAATTTGTTTGATCACCGATACTTTCTCGCACCTCATAGCGCTATTCTGACAATCATTATGCAATGGAGCTAGCTAGGAAACTAATTAATAGCTATGCTGCTAAAATGTAATAAGAAACAAGGGATCCTGATCTGAGGGAGGTAACTCCAGCTTTATATGCAGAAGACGGTATACATTTATCTTTTCTTGGCAAGTCTTAATTTTCAGCACAATTATCTTTGACATTGCAAGAATTCATGTCTGGTAAAACTTATTGTTTTGAATAGACATTCATGCGGGCTTATGCTGGTTCTCGTTCTCGTCCAGCAATCTGTTGGTGGATATTCGCTGTTCCAAAAGTGTATTTGTTTATTTCTTTTGGCGGTGGCTAACATCGTGTTCCAAGATGTATCTGTGATCATCGTTGTTGCTATTTGGCAGACAGCGAAATCCGAACAGAAGTTACTATACTTAGGTTTTTTATTCTAATTATTTAAATTGCTTTGACTGCGAAAGTGAAATTATAGTATTTTATCTGAAATTCATATTTGGTCATGGATATTTGTACGACTTCCCAGGATCAGTCATCAGTGCTTATGGAGGAATGCAGCAAATTTATTAAAAAGTTAACCTTTACCATGATAAATGTCTAGAATGGACTGGTCCATCATTCAATTTGGGCGGTACCACTTATTATTCAAAGAGGTGTTCACTGAAAATTTACTGACTGAATAGCGAACAGTGCAGGTCATGATCAGACTACACGGAAGTACAGGCTGATCTTGGTCTGCACTGGTCGCAAATGCAGAATCACTTGCCGCTAACAGGCTAAAGGTTAAACTGTTTTGGGGCAATTTATTGAACTTAGAATTTTGGGGCATTTACTGGATGTAGTCTTTTGGGGCAAATTTTGGTGATGGACATTTGTATGGCTTGGTCACTGATCCACAGGATCAGTCATCAATGTTTATGGTGAAATGGGAAATTCAGCGGATTTATTAAAAAGTTAAACTGTTTTGGGGCAATTTATTGTATTTAGCCTTTTGGGGCAAAAGTTAGCCTATTGGGGCAGTTTTGAATTTAGCCTTTTGGAGCATTTATTGACATTAGCCTTTTGGGGCAGTTTTGAATTTAGCCTTTTGGGGCATTAACGAATTGCTTGCCCTAAACAAAAATTTGTTCGGTGACAGGTTGACCTAGTGGGTGCGGGAACCATATCCAAGATATCCAAAGAATTGAAATGTGCAAATAAAGTCGTGACATTTTTTTTATAAATTTACTTGAATAAAATGTAATACAATTCACAACAGACTTGCTTTAATTATAGGTCGACTGGATGTGAAACAACGAAATATCCCGAGTAAAAGCTTAAGCATACTGTATAAGATGAATTTGAATCACAATCTTTATTCACATGTCAATTTTAATTTAATTACTCAATTGAAACGAATATACCGGTATAGGCTTGCTTTTAGTCGGGTGTTGCTGTTCATCGAACTGCAGTTCAAATATGTCTGTGCAATTAAAAAAAAAAATCTGACACTTTTTGCTAGATATACTAACAAATTGACAGCATTTTGTGCTTCAAATCATATCAAACACTTGCATCTTTCACTGGTAGTTTAATCAAGTGGTGGTCAATCTGCAAGAGTGTTTATGTACTACTGTAACTCTGCCGAAATGTAACAACAGTATATTAATTTCAGCCAATTAAAAGTATGTATTTATTCATTCCTTTGTAGTCCCGCTGTTTTTTCGGCGAATGCCGTACTAAGAACGAATTCGTGACCTGGACTGACCCAGGCCACGTGACCGAAGTTTACTTGGTAACACATTATAAATAATTTATTAAAATGAAAGATTTATGCAACACTTTGCCTGATTGGAAGAGAGCGTCTATATTTTTCACTCTGCTGAGTTAAATGTCAGTCAAAGCGTTTATTCTTAATGACGCTGTTTACAGCTTTAAAGCTACGTTTCGTTTAGTATACAGTGTTTATGTATCTACTGTATCTATGTATTACTCTGCCGAAATGTAACAACAGTGTATTAATTTCAGCCAATTAAAAGTATGTATTTATTCATTCCTGTATAGCCCCGCTGTTTTTTCGGCGAATGCCGTACTAAGAACGAATTCGTATTTAGTAAGAATATTGAATTTAAATATACCAATTGTCTTACTACAATTCGCCGACCATATAAATATATTTAAATATTGATATATCTAAAAATGATAATTAAGTTTAATAAATATAATAAAAACCTATTTAAATACCAATATATATAAATTTACAGAAAGAGCTGAATACGGTCTGCGTATCACATAAATAAGGGTGTGATTAGCCGTCTAGGTAGAGAAGTGCCTTCCGGACCACTGCTGTAATTATTCATCGTAGAATAAACGAAACAAAATTGCACACCCACGACAACTTTGTGAACAAATAAAAGAGAACCATTTAAATTGTTAAAGTGTGGTGTTTAGTTGCAAAATATTAGATGATAGAATAACACACATGATATGAAAACCTCACAAACTTCTTGTCTTACTATAATTCGCCGACCAACTTTTTTTAAAGATACGTTTTGTTATTTTTTTGTAAATTTACACCTTTCATTGGTTCTTTTAGTAGGTCAAAAATTGGTTTACACATCTACGCCGAAAAAGTTTTATATAATCTAATGCTGTGTTTTATGGGACAACTAGAGAGATAGTTGTCAACGAAGTTTAAATTTGTTTTCAAGATATAACAGGATAAAAATATTATTATTTTGCCTTTGTCCTAATTTCATACCTTATATCGACATTCGCTCATTTGTAAATTCTATTTGTATTTTTTGTGACTTTTTAATGTTGGCAGAAGTCGCAAAAACATAAAATAAAACCATTGCATTACACGATTTGATTGAAATTTTTAACAACATTTTGTCTCTAAATGTATGAGAAACTTCATAACTGTACTCTCAGTATTATGAAATATATTACAAAAATGTCGAGAGGCTTGGCGGGGCGTTACAGGTTTTGATTAGTATACATGACATGCGGGCATCCAGCCAATTATCTCCGGGGGGTCCGACCGAACCCTTACTATGACAAACATGTGTCTTGATGCACTAAATAATTTGATGTGTGTTTTTGTGGATGCTAGCCGTTTACAAGTATAGGATTGTTAATAAGGTTTTGTTGAACAAGCTGAAATAGAAAAGTAGCCGACAAGCTAAAGGGTCCGGGGGCATGCCTCCGGGAAAATTTTGAAATCCAGCGCTTCATTTCCTGCATTTTGGGGCATTTTAGGAGCATTTTAGAACACCTTTTCCACTGCAATTTTAAATACAATATGCCCCTTATTTTCACATCTTTGTGAGCTCACCTGTTCAATTTGGGAAAAACAATAAAATTAAGTTTTCTTAAAGGTAAAATTCTTTATTTCTTTGAGATAATTAACATACGTCGGGGTCGTATGTAGCAGCAGCCACATACACATTGAATGCGGTCCTAATGTTGCCTTTTTGAAAAACTATTTTCTTTCCTTCTTTTCTTCTTTCATTTTTTAGGATTTTCCTGTGCCCGGACCCCATCTGGAGCCGCGCATGTATAATATTCGTTTCTAGGAACGTTAGCATGTCTTTTTCCTTTTGTTTCTAATCTTTTTCTTTATTATTGTCTATCAGTTTAAAATGCAATACGTATACCCCTTTAACCGTTTCAAAATGGGAACATGTTTTCTCATCGTACATTGGTTCATTCCCGATTGACAAAAACATATCTATAAATTGGAAACTTCTGAAATAATTTTGCAGTAGCGTATTTATCATAAAGCACGCTAGTGTATTGTCAATAACAAAATTAAACTCATAAAAAGGCAGTCATTTACTAGTATTAATGATTTTCCATCTTATGATAAAACACAATGTTAAAATAGAAAGTATTGTAAAACCTGAAAACATTTACTGGGAGTAAGAGACCCGTAGCCAACCCCTATCAGATAGTCAATCAACATTGTCAGGGGTCTGGAAGAAGCTCTTCAGATTTAGAAATTATTTTAAAGTGTCTTGACATAGCTTTTGCTGAATTAACAATGCAACTACTTCTAATACCATCGAGTGTTTTCAGTCAATGCCGTGTTTGTAAAATTCAGAAACAATTCCCACATCCTCTACGATTTTCTTATGTCTTTGTATTACACTACAGGCACAATGACTCGTAAACCACGATTAATAACTAGCTGACATTCTTTTAAAGGGTAACTGATTAAATATAGAGTTTCAGATACCTTGTAAAAATTAATCAACTTAAGGAAACTTGTTATGAACCTAAATGCAATTTTTGCGGAACTTTTTACTAATACTGTTATATACTATATGTCAACTTCCCAAGTCGTTTATAATCAGCAAGTCAGTCAGTGTTCTCGTGTTAACAACAAAGTGAGACATGATCAGCTTTTAACGAGAATTTGCAAGAATTCTCTCCCTTAATTATTGATTGTGTTAAAGCAATTCCCTTCAAACTGAATTGCCTCCCTTACATTAGCTAAAGCCGTGTCATTCATGACCTAAGTCAATAATTCTTTGTCATGTATTTTGCATTGATCTAATATTTTGCTTTAGGTAATACACGGAAATTAAGCTCGCATGTTACTCCATAGAAAGCAAAAAAACATGTAGCCAGTTTTTGATATAAATCATAATATTTTATAGATTCATAAAGATATAAAACATTTCTGTAAAAAAACCATTATGTTAGCTTATGATATTGCGAAATTCGTGTTGTCATGTAACAGAAAATGAAAACATTTAAATAAATTTCTTTCATTTGAAACTTTGAATCCCGCCAAACATTGAAATCCGAAAATTATTACATAAACGAGCTTTCCCACAAACACATGTATACATAATAGTTTTCCTCTAGAGAAATGAACTTGTGTGAAGATACATGTATTCCCATTTTGACTGATTGTTCTTGTCTATATAACGATACTTTTGTTTAACTTTCGTGCCTAGAAGTTAAGTTCTTTAAAACATGATAAAATAAAGTCATAAACTAAGCAATACTGTATTTGACAGGCAATGGCAAAGAAAAACCCGAGCAATTCAACAAACTGAAAAAAACATACATGTTACTAAAACACGCACACACATGTTTTATTAACTGGTCTTGGTCCAAGGTTTTCCATAGAAATCAAAGAAAGAAAGAATCTATTGAATTATGAATCAAGTTTCTGTTGTTTTTTTTTCTGATCAGCATTGGTGTATGTGTATCATAGAGATCCTAACTCATTTTTTTAAACAATAAGCTCTGATTCATCCTGTCTACTTATTTATAGTGTCTAAGTTACTTGATTATACATAAATCAAATATGCCATTCAGATATGTGTTTGTACATACTATACAATTCAATCATGAAATCAAATTTATCGTGTAAACTAAAGTCTTTAGCTGTAAAGGTGGCTGTTTTTCATGCTTTCCACGAACAAAACCGTGACAAAAATTGTAGGTCGTACTAAAAAGAAAATCCTACCGTGCAAACTCATGGAAAGCATGCCCATTTTTTTTTCAAGCTTGGATTTCATTTCTAGAATAGACATGATAGTGCGCGTCTGTTAATTTCACCCTTTCTTTGCACATAGTGGAAACCATTCTGTGTCTTTTGTTTAAATAAATGTTAACATTCGCTCCCCCCACTCACCAGCTTTCAATGAGCGCCTAACTTGCAAATTACACTTTTTCATTAGAAAATTATTCTTTGAAGTAGTTTTTCTCCTGTCGTCGAATGTTTCAATATTCCAAAGATATTTAGCTTTCAGTCGGAAATTATGTAATTTATGTTGATTCGTATTGTTCTCATAAACAGTTTGGTGAAAAAATCAAAGCTCTGTTCTATTCTGTTCCTTTTTTTTATATATATTTTTTGACTAATTAGACAATTATGAACGTTATTATTTCAAAAGACTATATTGAATCGTACGTCAGTTGTTGGTATATGCAGTTCCGTAAATTAACACGGTTTAAGTTACATCAGAACTTTAAGAAATCCACAAGATTTTTATTTCTTGATACACTTTGAAGTAAAATGGAAGCAAGAAGCCTTTACCCTATTACACTTAAAATTATATTATTGTATTGTTTATAAAGTCAAGAATACCTACATATGTGAAAATAAATTGTCATGCTTTGGAAAATATGATTTTTTTTTTGCCTCTAAAGTAAAAGAAATTGAAAAGTTTACTGTTTTTCACTATATGTTCAATATGAGCGGAACAAAATTGGAAGCAAGAAGATGTTCAGTTAGAATAAATATTTTCACACTAAATTGAAGAGAAGAAATTGAAGTTTACTGTCATATCCAGGTTGCCACTTTGGTGCGAAAAAATATACATGCGATCTTGCTCTATCATAAAAGCGGAAAATCACCTTATGACTACACTTAAAACCCAACGAAAATAAAAACAATTTCAACTATTTTAACTTAAAATTCAATGATATCCAATTTTCATTTCACTTCTTGTAAGTGTAAACAATTTTGAATAAATTTACAAAATTAACAGTTGCATAAAACAAAGTGATTGTTTTTATTTTCCTTTAACATGTCTAGTTTTGTAAAGGCATTTAAAGCTTTGAAGCTTTAACTTCATTACTGTGTTTCTATGGAACATATAGGAAGATGGAATTTAAAGCTGTCTAATATGATACTGTTTTAAAGAAACGTTTTAATCTGTATTGTGTATAATCAACAAACATTGAGTGTACATTTATTATCAAATCGTTAAATATGACACTGTCAGCAAACATTGTTAGCTTTGTATTTCATGCCAGTCCGAAGAGCGAAATTCAACTTCATAAGATGTCTATAGCTAATTTCGATTTTAAGTTACCTCAAAGATCGAAATTCAATGTTTCAAAATGTCTATTCTCTCTTCCTTCTTATTATTGATGGTAACTAATTTTGAATCAATGTCCAAAGCATTTCAATAAAACCAAGTGATTTAAATTTTAACTCTTTTAACTTAATTACTTACTGATTTATGGAACATATTGGAAGATGGAAAGCTTGTTATTATAATACTTCCTTTTGAAACATACGTTTAAATAATATCATAAGTATAATCAAATAACATTGGTTAAATAGTTGTACTGTCATCGAAGACCGAATTTTAGCTTTGAATCCTATGCCAGCTTGGAGATCGAACTTCATAGCGTGACGAATTCCGATTCCAAGTTACCCCAATGATCGAAAATCAAGTTTTCAAAATGTCTTATAAAAACAGCATTTAATTTCGAGCCAGATGAATAATCGAAATTCATATCTTACAAAACTTTAATTTTGACCTGGTATTAGATTATCAGCGTGTTACGGGTGCGAAACTCTTTTTTTTTTAAAGTCAAGTATCGAGCTAGCATTGAATGTCGCGCCAGCTGGAAAATCAAACAGCTGAAAAGGAAAAATATAGCACTGCAGTTCAAGCCGGATCGAATAATATTATAAATTGAAGTTTTCAAGTAGCTAATTATATTGCTACTGGTATCATACTTCGGACCTGTTCAAATTTTAAAATAGATCTAGTTGGATTTTGCTCTTTGCTGGTTGTTGAAAAAAACCTAGCACTGCATTTCGAGTCAGCTCGACTATCGAAATTCATTTTTAAGAAGTTGAATATCAAGCTTGTATTGAATTAAGAGCCAGTCTGCCTGAAGACTGAAATTCCAAGTTAAAAAAATACCGAATTATGATTTGGCATAAAATGTCATCTAAGCTTAGAATTTCGATCTAGCATTACGGCAACAACATTAGTCTTGGTGTAGAGGTCGACTGTGCGGCGGTACGAATTGCGCAAATAAATCTACAAAGTAATTTTTACTGCGCACTAAATTCAGTTTAAATACTTCATATTCATAAGCAAGTCAATATATTGAATATATAATTATCATAGCGACAAAGGTAAAATATCTACAATACATTTTTCATAAAGATGCGCTATATGAAACTAGTTTCACTCGTGCGGCACCTCGAAGGGTATAATTTCCTCATGTACAAATCTGTCAGACTTGTACTCTTAAAATAGTTACCAAAATAGTTTTCATATTTTAATCTAAGATAATTATTATGCACTGAGGTAAATTGTTATATTCAGTCTGGTGATATTAATATGAGTGAACATTTAAGATAAATGAGTGGGGATGCATATGTCTTGTTAGACGGGATGGTGTGTGTGTGTGCGTGTGTGTGTGGGGTGGGTGGGGGGGGGGGGGGGGGGGGTGAGCTGACATAGGGAGCAACCAAACCAGTCACTATTTTTTAGACAATACGTCAAATGTTCGATAGGCAGTTCATTTATATGAACTACTATGTTCGTTATATGTATATAACGTACCTCAGATAAAACGAACACTTTTTGTGACCCTGGCGAGATCCTTATCGCCGAGTTTTACTGAAATCTGAATATTGCCATGTTAACAATCTGTTTTTCATTTTCTAACTTGATAGTTCGTCTGTTATCTAATCCATATACATTAATAAAGTTATACTTCAATAATCTGTTTCTAAAAAGTGTGACATATATAAATATGTCAGTGTCGAGAAGTACTACAAATACCTTTCATGATGATACGATTATGTAATGTTACTAAATGAGGATATGTGTACATTATATTTATGAAAAGTATCCTCTGGTTCAAACTGTCCAAGAGACAATAATAAAGAAAAAGATCACAAACAAAAGAAAAAAAAACAACATGCTAACGTTCCTAGAAACGAGTATTATACATGCGCGGATCCAGAGGGGGTCCGGACACAGGGAAATCCTAAAAAAATGAAAGAAGAGAAGAAGGAAAGAAAATAGTTTTTCGAAAAGGCAACATTAGGACCGCATGCAATGTGTATGTGGCTGCTGCTACGTACGACCCCGACGTATGTTAATTATCTCAAAGAAACAAAGAATTTTACCTTTATGAAAACTTAATTTTATTGTTTTTCCGAATTGAACAGGTGAGCTCATAAAAATGTGAAAATAAGGGGTATATTGTATATAAAATTGCAGTGGAAAAGGTGTTCTAAAATGCTCCTAAAATGCCCCAGAATGCAGGAAATGAAGCGCTGAATTTCAAAATTTTCCCGAAGGCATGCCCCCGGACCCCTTAGCTTGTCGGCTACTTTTCTATTTCAGCTTGTTCAACAAAAACTTATTAACAATCCTATGAGAACATCTCTTACAGGACAAACCAATTGTGAAATACTTACTTGATCCCGAGTCTTTAATTTTGTACAATCTTTTCATAATTGTTGTAGTCTGTTTGATAATTAAAATGTAAGAGAACTGATTGCACTTTGTTTTAAAAAAACCCAAGCAGACTGTAAAATATGTTTATCTTCACACATAAGCTTTTCTGAGAAAAATGATTTAGTACGGAAGCTTATCAGGGCCTCCACTTATCTAAAACTTTCGCGTCAAGTCAACTTGTGTCTTTTCGTTTTGAACAAAAACATCTGATGAAGGCGTGATAATTAATACGTTATACGTAAATGTTTTTAATCATTACGCTTAGTTTTTTATCGAATTGCGTGAAATATTTGTCAATGCGATTAACTTCTACACGTCTAACTAGATCTTTCAGCGAAGTCGTCAAGAAACATAACAAGAAGATAAATGTATTTGGTATTTCAACATAATTTACTCGACTTTTTACATCTTTTTCTCGAGAACGTTTACTTTAAGGCGATATAATTATGCATGTCACGTGATATTTAAACACGTCAGGTTCAAAAATTGCCTATATTGGTCTTGTCTGCACAGTGATGGTTTCATTATGTCTACGCCAGAAATATTCTAGGGAGACATATTGTTCTTCCCCGAGTTGTCTGTCTGTCCGTCTGTCTGTCCCGACGTGCCCACATGTAAATTTGGGGTTAGCGTTTCTGTTGAATTTGACATTCTGAGGTTGTGGTCATTCTGGGGTTAAATTGGTATTGTGGGGTTAAAAAATAGTATTGTGAGGTTAAAAGGATCAAATGAAGATAATAGGTAATATAATGGATTACCCCACAAATCCTGTAAGTTCGTCCGTCTGTCCTTTACAAATCGTGCCCGGGCTGTATTGTTTAAACCCCTTAAAGGATTTTCAAATTACTTGGCACAAATAGTCACTGTAACAAATCATGGAGGCTGGGGGAGACATGTGTTTTTGTTACAAAAACCCTTCTTGTTTGTGAGTTGATTTTAACTAAACTTGCACATAACTTTTACCACCAAAAGATCTTGGTTCCTTTCTTGAACCAGGCATATCCCATGATTGACTCGAGAGTTATATCCCCTTAAAAGGGCACAAATTGTCTAATTTGTGGTCTTGTCTGCACAGAATTATTGTTTCATTTATGATTTTATTTTTCAGCTATATTTCAATATGAACATGTGAAATTTCATAATAACACAACAACACTTCCCCTCTCTCCACCCCACCCCCACATCACAACCCCCTCCCCACACTGAGGTGACCCCCCCCCCCCCCCCCCCCCTCCTTAAAAAATCTTTTGTTCAGCTATATTTTCAATATAAACGTTTGAAAATGTGAAATTTCAAAACAACAGTTCCCCGCATCTCGACACCCTGCACCCCCTCCATCAGGGTGACATCCCACCCCCAGTTATTTTTATTTATTTTCCAGCTCTATTTTAGTATGAACATGTGAAATTTCAAAAGAGCACTTCCACACGCCCCCGCCCCCTTCCCTCCTCACTCCCATTCAGTTATATATGATTGTCCTTTTTAGCTCGACTAAATATATCAAACACTATCAAAGCTTTGTTACTAGCTAGATCAATGTAATTTTGTATGTGAATAGAGGGCAATATTGAAATTATGAACAACACTTTGTTAAAATTCATGTTGCTATGGCAACAGAAATAGTCAAAATATAGTTTTCCCATGTGGATCCTTTGATGACAAAAAATTATAGTGGCTAGGTTAATGTAATTTGGTATGTTAAAATATGGAGATTACTATAGGTTTACTCTCCATCTGTCTGTCTGTCGATCCGTCTCACAATGTTTATCTCGAAAATCACGATGTATATTTTTTTTTCAATTAAATATTTGTCGAAAATAGAAAAACATCGAGCATATTGAGAAAAGTTAAGTCGAAAAGTGAAAAACATCGAGCATATCGAGAAAAGTGAAGTCGAAAAGAGAAAAACATCGAGCATATCGCGAAAGGTTAAGTTGCATTACCTCTATACTTTTAATCTTTGTCAATAAATTTTATTGACATGTGTAAAACATCTTATCTAGGCGAGTAAAGACAAGTCGACTTAGCACAAAACATCTCACCAACTGTAGGCCCTAATAAGCTTCCGTAATTTAGACACTCACAGGATTTGAAATGCATATTTGCAAGTTGTATGCAACACTGCGCCCTGGTTATTTACATATGAATATTAGCTTAATTCATGAACTACTTGAAAGACAGACATATCTTAAAGCGACTAACCCACATATCGTGGTGACAGATTTAAAAATACCAAACTTTTGCTATATTCACCTATATGCTGCATCTTCGATGTTCTTACAATGTATTTTTCATCAAATTCTGTTGAAAAGCGTTGTTTTCCTAAAAAATGTAATATAAAAACTTCCGTCTAAATACGGTGCCCCTAAAGTGACATGTTACACACTTTTTTTCCACTTAGGTAATGTGAGACTTTTTTTATTTCGTTTAAACGAAATAACTATTTCGTTTAAACGAAATCATTTCGTTTAAAAGAAATAATTATTTCGTTTAAACGAAATCCTTTCGTTAAAACGAAATAAGTTTAAACGAAATAACTAATTCGTTTAAACGAAATCATTTCGTTTTTACGAAATGTTATTTCGTCATTTTTAACGTTTAAACGAAATAAAAAAGTCTGACATTACCTAAGTGGAAAAAAAGTGTGTAACATGTCACTTTAGGGGCACCGTACGTCTACAATTTTGGTAAGGGTTTCCTGGTTTATAAAAAAAAAACGGAACATCACGTGATTATCAATAGAGCGCACACGTATAGGTATCGCACGCTGTTATGACATTTTGAAATAAAAACAAACAAAACAATAACATAAAATGTAGTCAGTACACTTAGTATGTTAACGATGCAGTTGGCCTAACGCGGTAACGGTATACGTATTATACTTTTTCGCCGCGAGTTCGATTCCCTGACCCGTTAAATTTTGTCTTTATAATTTCCTTCACTACAATTCAATGAA
Source organism: Mercenaria mercenaria (assembly GCF_021730395.1). NCBI lineage: Eukaryota > Metazoa > Mollusca > Bivalvia > Venerida > Veneridae > Mercenaria > Mercenaria mercenaria. The sequence goes on from NW_026461823.1 coordinate 30,416, forward strand.
GACAAAATGAGTTGAATCTATTTCTAACATGTTCACTAAATTTTTATGTCACAAATGGCACGTAATTATGTCTAAATACACTCCACCTTTAATATGATCTAATGTATTTAAGCTTTCCTTTCATGTTTATAAACATGTACGGGTTAGATTAATAAGTTTTATAACAATCCTACACCTCACAATAAAATTATTGCCCAGTCATAATTTTAGGATTGATTGATTTATAGATACTACCAATTTTATACGAAAATAAGAAAAAAAACATAAAGTAGAAGCCAGAGAAAAACAAACTTACAGAAAGTATGTAATGCAAACTGGAAAAAAATGGGAATCGAACTCCCGACGAAAGGGTATAATACAAATACCGTAACCGCTTTGCCAACGAAGAATCACTGACTAAAGTGACTTAAGTTTATGTTATTGTTTTGTTTTCACTTCTAAACGCCATAATACTGTGCGCTATTTTCCGTAAGTATTGACCTGGCACTCATGAATATTCCGTATGTTTCCGTAAATTAATTTTCGGCGCCCGAACCTAAAAAAGCGAAACCAATACATGATATACATTTCTTTATCACCAGTTACCATGTGCAGATATAGCTGTGCGTACAAAACGCTCAGCTACCAAACTCGGGGTTGTAAGTTCGAGACCTCTGTCTGAACATACCATTTTTATTTTATCAGTAAACTTAAAAGGCGTATGAAATTGTCATACCTATTCCTTTATTGAAAGAAATACACAACTATTCAACATTCTCCTACGTACATATCAGTAAACTGTTCTTCAAAATATCGACTTAAATCTTAAACACTGGACAAGCGTTGTTTACTCAACGGTCAATTCAAGCAATTGGTGTCAGTACACGATAAAAGTTAAATCATAAAATAAATACTTCAAACATGTTAAATATGTTTCTGAAATAACGTAAACATAAAGCAATATCGATAAAATTACATTATATCGAATCCGGACCCATATAAGCCGTAGAGCTTACCACTACGCCACCAACTACATACGGTTATTTCAATTGATGTAGATATTTTCAGAATACAAATATTGCGTGAAATAATGGAAACACCCGAAAATATGACGAAGATTAATGAGTGCCAGGTCAATACTTACGGACAATACCTATAGTTAGGTTTTGCGGTGAGCGATGTTTGTGTACTTTTAATAATGGAACGGTCCGTTCTTTAGGTAGTGTTATTCGGTACGATAGTTGTTCTTACCTAAATAACGCAAAGTAAACATGCTGACTTCCCTAAACGGTAGACGAGTATATAAATTGACCAATCAAACTACATGCGAACTTATGGTTTACTGCCCGCGTGATGAAAGCGTCTAAAATACTGTCGCGTCTCGTTCATTATTTATCAATGTTTACAAAATAAAGCGTTGTAACAGTTTATAAAAGTTCATGAGAAAAACTGCAAAAATTTGAATGTTCCCGTAATTTTGGAAACTATAAACAGGTCAACCACTATGTTTCATGTAAATATATGAAACAGTGGCGGCATTTTGCCATTCGGTGATAAATTATTTTAAAAATTAATATCCACATTGTGTGGGTTAGTCGCTTTAAGGTATATGTGACGATCGTGCTCTCGATTTAGCAATAGGAAAAATACAAACCGCGTATAGATATCATATTAATCAACAACAATTTTGTTATAAAACATATTTGCTAAATGTGAAAAGCGAATATTATTTAAAGGTAATACATTCAATTGTAACTATAGTCGATAATGCTGAGTACATGTGAACCTAGAATATACGTACCACTTGCTAAGCGTACAATCAAAGCCAAAAGACGTTATTTTGTATCATTCTTAAATAATAATAATAATAATAATAATAATAATATTAATAAAAAATTTATTTAATGAAGGTAACATACAAAGTGTACATAACATGAAAATGAAACGTAAACTTATTTTCAGTATGGCCTTCAGTTAACAACAACAACAATACACATGTATACAAACATTTACGATTAATTTCACAAAATCATATTTCAAAAAAAAAAAATATATATATATATATCAATGATCAATGTATTAAATACGATTAGAAGCTTCCCATTCATCCATCCGACAGACACTCACATAATTATAAGACTATTAAAGAGAAAAAACGAACAACAGCGAAACAAACTAATAATAAAATAACTGACATCATGATATGTAAAAACTGTAATAATATAATTATTTTAATTACTGGACTGTAACATGAACAAATGTCGTTTGATATTATTTGTGAATGTTTGTAATGTATTTGATTCCTTAATTTCAGCAGGTAATTTATTCCAAATATTAACGCTGAAGTACGAGAATGAATCTTTAAGATAATTTGTACGAGGTGTTATACGCAAAACAAGATCTTTGTGAGCTGTTGATCGTAGATTATGCAAAAAGTAGTGTCTGTATACATAGTATAGGTTTGCTGTAGGTCATTTTCCTTTTTTATGTATTCCATTTTAGAAACATTCAGACCTATTTACAATCTTACTAATAGATTCGACAGCAATATTCCCTATTATGTATAGTCTAAAATGGTATTGCAAATATTTTCCCAAGTTGACTGAATAATATTTTCTTCGTTTTCTTCTCTCCAAACGAATTTTGGTCTTGTTCTGAGAAGTTGTCTCATTCCAGGAGTTATGTTCTCCCTATCAAGGCCAGGCCGTTCAATTTTAAGAAAAAAATATGATCGGTTTTCCAATATCTCTTGCTCCTTCCATGAAGAAGTGAATTTAGGATCTTCTAAGAAATTTCTTGACACGACAGCGATAACAACTGCAGTTGTATTTACAACTTCATCTAGTTCTGAAATGAAATGATGTTCTGGATCCACGTCTTCGTTTTTTGTTATCAGGTTTCTAGTTTTGATATTAGTGACGTTTTTTATTTCAGTTTCCAGCTGTCCAGCTAAGTAATTTTCAACAAATGCGTTTTCATTATGATGGTAAACAAGAAGTGCGGCATACTTGTATTTTCCATGACCATCTTGAAGTCGTTTAATTACCTGACCACGGTGCCATTTTTTGCATGCTTTAACTGAAGCAAAGGCCGTTAGAACTGAAATAAACGTAATTGAGAGGCATATAACAACATTATAAAATACAAAGTAACACACGTTTTGCAGTAGACCTAATGTACTCAGTTCAATAGCTGTTTGCTCGCCGTCCTCCTTTGTACAGGTGAGATTTTGCGAAGTAATGTTTACTATCTTTGTGTGTAGTAACCCTTTGATGAATGTTTTAGCATCACATGTTGAACGTGACAGGTAATTACACTTTAGAATTAATGTAGGATAGATGTCATGGTTCTTGGTATATTATATATGGAGTCCAAATGACTAATCGAGATTTCATCAAGACTGTGTATCAAATCATTTCAAAACTCGAGAATTTGGAGTTTTTCTAGATGTTTCAGTGAAAACTTCATCTGACGCAATTTGTTACTGATAGAGCAATTATCTCCAAATCAACACTGGAATCAAACATGTTTATTGGCATTGTGGTGAGGTCGGTTGTTGACAAATTTATAATAAAGTTTTAAACAAGGAGCCAATATTTTTGCCATTTTAAAATGCTGGTTAAAGGACGGATCCAATATTTTAAGGTTTGGGGCAAAATGTGCAAGTGAAGGATTTATGAACTGTAGTCCATTATACGAAATGTCTATTATTTCTGAACTAGACGCAATACAGGTTTTTTTTTCAGAAATGGTCTAATGTTTTCCTTATGCTCCCATAAGGAAAGTTTCATTGACGTACATGCAAAGTAAGTAATAAAACCAATATAAAGATTCAAAGCGTTGACCAAAATTATGGTTTCCTTCGAAAACCTGATTCAAAATCACATTAAATGTTTCGGACTGAGTGGTCCAAAATGACATTGCAAACATAGTCCCATGACGTCTCGAGCGTATATAAGCCATTTCTTTCTCTCCACTGAATCTTAGTACTAACATGATATAAATTCTTTACCATATCTGACATAATTTGTTCTAATATATCATCACTTTCATCTACATTTCCTTTTAACATGAAAATAATCGGTTTATTTGATTGAAGTACCAGGTTAATTACCATATAACATTCCGACGTAAGACGAAAATCATTTGAAATAACAAAAATTACGACGGATGCTCTTTTAAAACATCGGCCAATTTCTTCAAAAATAGGATAGCCGGGTCTAGAATGTCGATCCTTGGTACAGATCAAATCTCGTTCAGTTTTAATCATTCGCTTAAGATTTTCATCAAGATTGTCTATAACATTATTCATTACAAAATCTTCATTAGCGTCACTGTAAGCAAGATATGCAACAAATTCATATTGATCTTCACCATTTCGTAGTAAACTCATCATTATGTTCTTTTTTGCTAGCAAGCGTGCACGCTTCCAATATGTGTGCGCTATCATACTTATTATTGCAATAACAAATATTGTGCATGTACCAGATACACCTGAGGCAATGATGATTGTTACTCTGTCACAAATACTCTGCACGTTTTGAATAGAATCTTCGACAATTGTAGATAGAACACCATTCTCTGACTTACATTTCAGATTCTGAGATTTGATATTTACAAGAGGTGTTTTCAATAGCCAAGTAATGAAGGGTTTTGAATCACATTCTGAGCACAATATTGGATTGAATCTGAGAAGTACGGTCGTTTGTGTCTCGTTCTGTTCTGTGTTCTCTGGAATTGAGTCCAAATGACCAAGAGAAACTTCGTCTAGAATATGAATGTAGTTATTTTGCAGGTCTAGAACTTTCAGTTTCTCTAAATGGCTCATGCAGAATGTCACCTGATATAGTTCATTTCTGGATAGATCTATTGTCTCCAAAGCAAAATTTTCTTCAAACATGTTCACTGGGATTATATTTAAGTTGTTTGCTGACAAACTTACAAATTGTAAATATGACAATGATTTTAATAAAATTTCAAAAAATGAGCTATTATTTTTGGCCATTTTGAAAAGCTGATTAAAGGACAGATCCAATATTTTAATATTCGGGGCAAAATTTGCAAGTGAAGGATTTATGAACTGCAGTCCATTATACGAAAGGTCTATTTTTTCTGCACTAGACGCAATACAGTTGTTGCAGAAATGTTCTACATGCAAATCCAAATATTTTAAGTTGTTGTTTTTTGTTATAACACGCTGGAGGAGAACTTGAATTGGCTTATCTATAATTATTGTAGTATTATGTATCCAGATACTAGATAATGTAGGTACAATTGAAGACGTATTGACGAGTTTAGCTTCGATAAAGATTACGAACCCCACAGCGTGAATTGTTGGGTTTTTCACAACAATATTTGAAATAACAAGTCTTCCTGGTGAAGGTCGCATTCTCTTTGGCAAAGTCATGTGGCTTAAGTCAACAACGATGTTTCTGAGGTCAGAGAAATCAAAATCGTTTTGAAACGTGTTACCAAACGTTGCACCAGATGCATTAAAAACTTTAAGGTACCTTAGGTATTTAAATACACCAAAATGAAATGCTGTTATCTCCGTGTTGCTCATATCTAGATACGCCAACATCTTCTGTTGTAGAATTTGTCCAAAACTTTCATCAATCACATTCGGGGGGTGGTACGCGTTCAGTCTAGAGACAGTAAGTTTAGTTAGGTTTGGTAATTTATTTGTTCCATTCAGACTTTGTAATAAATCTTCAAAACTCAGTCTGACGCAATCACTTACATCTAACGACTTGACGGAATTAAGACCCACGAACGTATCGGGATCCAGATAGAAATGACCAAGATGTAGCTGCAATTCTTCCAGTCTCTTCAGGTCAGAAAAGGGTTCAGCTGTAAATTTTAAATACGAATATGACAATGAATTACTGATTTCCAAGTATTTTACATTTTTCCAGCCTTCAACGTTAAAATCGGTGCTGTTTATTACCATACTTTCATTAGGTCCTATAAAGTCCACTACTCGGACCTGAAATCCTGTTAGGAAAATAATTACATTTTAACGTTTCTTTATCTTCCACTACACAGCTCCTCCTTAACGCAGATGCCAAAGATATAGTAAATAGAAATGCGGTATAAACAGGAGACATTTCAGAAGCTAATTCATGAAAAATATTAAAGAACTTTGTATATTTGTGTCGAACGTAGATTCTTTGTTTTAATTACAGCGTACTGAGTTTTAGCAGATTCATAACATTGTCATTTGCGCCGTGTATGAAAAGGTGTCACCATTTCTTCAGGAGTACATCTAGTTGATCATCCACAAAACGTTTCATAGTACAATCTGTAATATATACACAAACAGATTTAATTTTGTATTTATGTGTAATATGTACTATTCGCCTCCAGGAGCTTGAGCATGCTAAACTTTCTTGGTTTTTAATATTATTTTTAAATTTTTGTTTATTCAATATGATAAATAAACACTAAATATATAACACTCATCAAACTATTTCATATTATGAGGACACATGATTTTCTTATTTATGTATATATTGTTACCACGGCAAACGTTGGTCTGACGACGGTTGTTTTTCAAGGGCCATACCTGAACGGTGACTCGGATCATCCGATTGGTTATCAAACGTATTCGTGATGTTGTACCCATAAATAGTGAACATTCTATATTAACTACTTCTTTCCACTTCTTGTATTTTAAACAAAATAAAAATAGACCTTTAAATGTGATATTGATATGCTTCATTCAGTCACTGAGACATTACGTTTTGCACATTTTTTTGAGCAATCGGTCAGTTATGAAACTGTTTCCGTGACGGGATTTTGTAAAAGTTTGTGTATCCGGTATTCTCGACCTGTCAGCCATTCTTCATTCCTTCAATTTAAGTTCCTGATGTAGCAACCTCCTTAAAGTAAATCTGCAGCTATATTTTAATGTTTTAAAAATGACGTAATGACGTACGCTGTCGGTAATTCCATATTGATTTAATCACAGTAAATGCAGAAAACGCACAACTTCTTCACTAGATCGGGGTTTTTTTTGGGTTTTTTTTCAATGACATTTTTGTCTACTGATAGATGATACGACGCGACGCATCCTGTTATACAACTTAAATCAAACAACATTATATTAAGGTAGTTTTCCGTGTTATTACATAGTATTATTATACTAATTATAACCGACATTCTTCGGACGTAGAGTAGCTCACGTGCACATAACTTTTCGAGAACGAAAAATGCCGAAATCGCATTCGTAATTTGCCAATGTCGTTACGGTTCCACCACGTTAAGAGATACCTGGTTAGAATGTATACCATGAAAAGTTATGACGTTTAGATATATCTGTTGAATGGAAAAAGCAGAGACAATAATCCAAAAAGGAATACAAGCGTTCCAAGAACGTAGCCCCTTTTAACCTTTACCATGCTAATGCATAAATTTCTATTATGAACTTGTCGATCTTTCAATTTGGACAGCTGCATTTACTGTTAAAAGGGGTGCTTACCAAAAAGATACTGACTGAATGGCGAACAGTGCAGACCATGATGTGCAGTCTGATCATGATCTACACTGGCCAAAAAGGCAGAATTAATTGTGTCCAGCATGCTAAAGGGTAAAGCAAACTCCTCCAGTGGTTTATTTACATATCTGGCATGTACAAAAATACTTTGGCAGGCAAAAAGGACACAGCTATATGTGTATCTATGTTAAAAATGCATATCATCATTACTTTTTAGTCGAAAAACTTTCAAGTAAAAACTAATAATACAACGTTATATTCTTTTTCAAACTATATCATTTTTTTGTGACAATTAACCACCTCAAGTTATATTTGCGGGCACATTTATGGTCCTATCAAATCTCACGCAATGACTTTTATAACATCTTGTGGTTTTCGTTTGTTAAATTATCTGTTTCATTTTCAGTTTCACATAAATAACCTTGATCCCAAAACCTGCGAATATTATTTTATCAAGTTTAAAACGCAGGAAGAAGTGACATTATCTACTACCAAACTTCATAATTAGTTGGTGAATTAATCATAGCGTATTTCTGACTCAAACTAATATTCTTCCTTGCATGCCAGACGGGGATTTCCGGTAATTTTACCGGTGCTGGAAAAATCCATCTTACAACCCGGGGTGTAAGATGACTCTCGTGCTGTAAATGACGTATTACGAACTACATATATGTAGAAGATTTATGTAGTAATATATATTTTATTTAAAAAACGGAATAAAAATTCAATACGTTGACACTTCCTATTGGTTCCTGATTGTATATTTCTCGATTCAAATCACGTTATTTTAAACAAAAAAGTTATGAGTTTTTGAAGTGGGACCGAAACTATGTTAGTAATTGTTTTTAATACAACGCAATTACGTGTTGATGGCAATGCGCTTTCTACTTGAAAGCTAAAAGTTATACTAGTGTAATCTACGGAAGAGTATACTGACCCCCCCCCCCCCCCCCCACACACACACACACACATACCCCGCGAATGTACATTCATAGTAGATGAATTCGCATACACTTAAATATTATATTTATGTACTTCTAAAATTTTGAGACTTTATATATATTATTTTTATTATATGTTTGTATTTCTTTGCAGTTAAATATAATATTTAAAAAACTCAGTTTTTTTAGAGAAACGATTCTTATAACATGTTTGATTTTATGAGAATATATCTATTGCAGAATAAATTCAAAGGTATTTTCTATGATAAGAACTATTTAAAATGAATTTGAGAACGGTTTATTTATGTCTTAATTAAACTGCGCATTTCAAAAGAAATTTATTTCCCGATTAGATATAAAAGAAATAAATGAAAGATACTTAAACTATTAACGTACTCCATCAGTTACTTTGAGTTTATTTATAAAACGAATAGAATGGGTGTAGAAATATAAAAATGTATGTACGAAAAGATATTTAAGCTGTTAATACAGGAGATTAATTGTCTTGAATTTATGAATGTATTTATCAAATTAAAATAAACAGTTTAGGATATATATATATATAGCCTTGTAGGGCCTGTCGTTTGCATTCACTTTCGGGTAATCGTTGCATTCACTTTCTAATCACAGACATGGAAGGATACTGGGTAAGTTTTGATATTCTTCTTACTTTTCATATGTTTGATTTGAGCAAACAGCAGAACTGTTCTAAAGCAACTAGCATTTAGGTGGGTCTCTCTGTCGGCGCACTTAAAACAAAGCGTTTGAGAATTGGACCTGGCAGAAGATAAAGTCGTGTTTTGAGAGTGATACTTTGGTCAAGATTCACTGATTGTGTGTTGTTATCATTTTATTGTTCGAGACAAGTAAATGACATTTCATGTAACCTAAAATGCACAAACAGATTCTGAGAAATTAATTTTGATGGCCTTATCAAATTTCAGTCATGTTGTAAAACTTATTATCCTAAGTAGCAGGCGTCAGTCGGTTTCTGTCTGCATAAGTCCTGGAGCAATTATGTTTACACCTAATTAGCTGATAGCACAGGTATTTTATGAGCCTTTTAATATAGCTATGTACATGTACTATGATGTAAAGTAAGGTATTTCTCATCTTATTATTTGTCATTTCTTTTGGAATATAATGCATTGTTTGATTATAAAGAAATCTAAAAATGAAGACCGTATTGGACACTACAAATAGGATTCCAGACCTAAAATAAATATAACAAAAGCATGTGCTTTAATCCCAAGTTTGATGTACACGATTCGCAATTGTGGAAGCTATCATAAACGTACAGTAAAAATACATTAAAGTCATCAATCTACCTGTCTAAATCTTACTATTTCAAAATATTTTACAATTGACTGGTGAGACTTTCAACCTGTGTTTTCTTTCATTGCAGAATGATTTTCCGAATTTTCCACGTGACCATGTCAGTACCGCAGAACTTGTAAAGTACTACCACAAGAACAATGTATATGTATACATAGAACAAAATACGAGCATTTTTTTATAATATGGCATGACAGAAGCATAAGTAAGGCAGGACTGAGGCAACTAATTAGACAGCCAGGGCTACAATGAGTCACCACATACTTGATGAAATCAAGAAGCTTTACGAACAAGGTTTTGTAGATGCTGGATATAAAGTAATATGGAGAATGCTAAATGTAACCATGAATATGAGCAACGCAGAGCTCTCTCCGGCGTCTCCTTAAACTAATGGATCCCGAAGGAGTGTAACTTAACAGATCCATACCAGGCTGCGTATTCGTAGATGTGCTATGTTATGAGCATTGTTGCAACATAAATTTAATTTCAAAGACATTTTGAACAAATGGCGTTAGCATTCTACCGATCGAAAATGATCTGTGCAGACAATTTTTTACTAGATCTTGCCTGTTGTATCAAGTTAATGTAATATTTTCTCGTGACGTCCCACTGGCACCAGATCAGAAAGAAAATGCCTCCGTGCATATTATACCCTACCCCTAGGTATTCTATAAGAACCATGGTCGTGAACGGGAAAATATACTAACCCGTTTCAATCGCGCATTTCATACCTAAAACACGCAGTGCGGTAAATGTGTACTATGGATATCAAACAAGTGGTAATTTATCTTCCATTGTGTACCGGTCACATTTTTTCAATACATCTTTTCTTAGTAAAACAACGCGTAGTTTATAGTAATTTCAACATTACAAAAAAACTTGCGTGAACTTCCCTGGTGAAGTTCCGTTCTAGATTACAAAACCATTCTGATTGGCTGTTGTGAAAATGTATGTCAATCGTCATTTTACTACACGTGTTCGCTAAAATGTGAAAATGCAGCAAAATGTGCAAAATGAATAAAATATACAGAACAGATGCAGACCAATGTACGATTTCAAATTAAAGATCATATACAATATGAATTTCATTCATCATTTCGAGTTTTAGTGTAAAATTGTGATTTTTTTAAAATCTGTTTTTGTTTGTTTACGTTTCGCCAAACATGTGCGCCTGCCGTGACCTCTAGACCGGATGTTCATTAGGGAAGTTCAAGCAAGTTTTTTCTGTAACGTTGACGAAAGCATAAAATATATTGATAATTTCAGCAATATGCAATATTGAGACAATGTGACTGGTGCACGATGGAAGATAAATTATCGCTTGTTCAATATACTAGGTACCCATTCACCGAACTGCGCGTTTAAGTTGAGAAATGTACGATTGAAACGGGTTAGTGCACTTTCCCGTTCATGACCATGGTTCTTATAGAATACCTATGGGTAGGGTATAACACGTACGGAGGCATTTTCTTTCTGATCTGGTGCCAGTGTGACGTCCACCTCGTGATTTAAATGTTATATCATAACAATAACTCTCGTTACAGGTAAACAAATATGTACTGTTCACTTGCATAAATTTGAGATTAAAACTGCATTGCAGATAGTGGAATTTTTTATCTGGCATTTTATTTTGCACTATTCAGTGGTATGTTGTATTTTGTTCTTTATGTTAAGAAATAGTAAAGGCTAAAATACATTTTAAAGGGTTGGGGTACTTTAAAAGCCAAAATCTCCTAAACTAGAAGGTAAACTTATTTTTTCTGATGTTGGTTAACATAGCATTGGGCATTTTACCTTATTTTTTCAAATTAAATTTTTGAATATTGATTGGAATAAAATAAAATACGAAATGTCCTGAGTTCTTTATATTTGTCACAAAAAAGTTTTGTTCAAGCTTATTGGTTTATAAGGGGTACACTGATTTAATAAAATTTAATGTAAAAAAAAACTATCCGATCGTCTCAAATTCTGCCATATTGTCCATTTCAAAGGCAGTCTAGTAGACTGATCACAACTCAGTTTACACCTCTGGCATATCAGACTGCAAACATAACTTACCACGTTGTTCCAACCTATGCAATTGATCTTCCACCTAATGATCACAGAATTTGTTCTGGTATTCCACACATCATGTAATGAGCTTGTGAAGCTAAGAGTTTACGAGTGCAAATTAAGAGGCAAAACATTTTTGAAGTTCGGCTCTCTTTGACCTTGACCTTTAAACCTTTTGACCTCAAAATATTTATCTGCCTTGATAGCTCAGTGGTAGAGCGCCCTCTTTGAGTCTTTGAGTGTGAGAGGTTGTTGAGACTTGTTTTGTTTTGGGTGGAATACAGCTATCATTGTTTGCATTACACCAAAATACATAAAAGTAATACCAGCAATTCCATTGATTGTCGCGCACTATTTTAAAGGGGGACTCTCTTTTCTCATACTTTCACGGCAATCAAGAAAGAGGTGCCGAGAGTGATCAAGTTGCAAAAGCTGTTTTTTCTTTTGTTGGATTTAACGTCGCACCGACACATGATAGGTCATATGGCGACTTTCCAGCTTTAATGGTGGAGGAAGACCCCAGGTGCCCCTCCGTGCATTATTTCATCTCGAGCGGGCACCTGGGTAGAACCGACCTTCCGTAAGCCAGCTGGATAACTTCCTCACATGAAGAATTCAACGCCCCGAGTGAGGCTCGAACCTACATCGACGAGGGAGCAAAAACTTATATAACAATAGTCCTCAGATATACTATAAACACAACGTTTAGCAACACCTAAATGTAGCTCTAAGAAATTCGTTTCTGTCAAGCTTTTATTCTGTCCTTAAAATGACAAAAGTGTGCACAAAACTTTAAAAAAAACCCGAACACATTTATAAAAAAGCAATTTATTTAATTTCTTTTAGCTCAGTTTACATATATCTGTCGAAAGTTTAGAGTATTTAAGACACATCAGACAGTTTTATATGAATATAGGCAAACATTTTTCCTACCAACAACATTTCTTTAAACTTTTTGTACTGACTGAGAATCAAGGTTAAAATGGAAATATTTTTTAAAATCATAGGTACCGGTGCTTGATCTTAAATTATCTGTTCTTGAAAATTGATTATTTTTTCAGTATTTCCCGACTTTCAATGGCAGACAATTCATTACCAAGACTGGATAACTATGATTTGTTTTATTTTATATTTCTGATTTTGATTTGACTTTCTATAAGTAAACACAGTTTAAAGAAGAAATTCTGTCCTAAAGAAAAATTGCCACATGACAATATAGACACTGTGGCAAATGTTCTTGACCATGAACATGACAAAATGATACCTCAAATCCTTGTCTTTACCATGGACCAAATTTCTTTAAACTTTGTTAACTAAATGAAAATGATGACTTTAATAGATATATACTTTAAAATGCACATGTCCCTTGCTTTAATTTTGCATTATCTGCATTATCTACATATTTCCGTTTCAAACTTGTTTCTCGGTCAGTAAACAAAGTTAAAATATATCCTGTCTGTAGAAAAATTGTTTACCCATATACATACAGAAAACTGTCAAATGGGCCTTTAATCAGGTGTTGCTAAACTTTAGTGTTTTATATATCTAGCATTCATCTATGGTCTCTCTATAACCGCATCATTCAAATTTGCCTAAGCTGAAATATACAATCAAATTTACCTCTCCTGAACACCTGCCTCTACATAAAAATCAGTATGTGTATCTCTCAAAAGTCGTTGCTCTACAGAGGTTACACTGTACTCATAAAGGCATATTGAGGCTATGAAGTCTAAAAATTATAGGTTCAACAGTCTAAATTGCATATAGTGGTAACCATTTTCAAAGTTACCATGTTTAAAGTTGTTTCCAAAGATCTATCTAAGACAAAAGAGCTTTTGAAGTCTAAGGTAAAATCTTAAATAGTTATCTAATTATGGAGTCCACTCATATCAGTTTCAAAGTTCAGGTTCTTGTGGCTTGAGCTTTAGATCCCCACATGTTAAGCAGTCACTGCTCCTTTGAATTTTAACGGCTCTTCATCAAATAGATCTCGCAAGGTTTCAAATAATTCAAATAAAAAATGAAGATGTCACATGCCCAAAAGTATAGTCAACTATTTTTACAATGTCAAGGGTACATTAGTTTGTTGTTAATTTTTATTCGGTTTTCCTAAGGAGACACGAATTCTTGCTGATCACGTGAAGTTTGATGTAAGGCAATAGATAAAAGATTGTACTTCCTTGCAAACGAATATAAAATTAGCTATTTTTGCAATAACACATATATATAACTTGGACGATAATACAAAATGAGTGGTTTGGAAAAGCACCAGTTTTTTTTAATGGAGCAAAGATCTTTTACCAAGCCGTGACAAAGTTTGATATAAATTATATTAGAACCTTCTACAGTGTCCACAATCTAGATATAAGCCATGTATGTTATTTCAGAGGCAACAGGTAATTTCTTTGACATTAGGTCCCCCAGGAAGGATATTTATAATATTGGGATTGCGCTCCTAGTCAGCATTTAGGTATACACACAGTTATTGGCTTCTGTATGACCTCTAGTATTGTGATCACTTGTGCCAAGTGCTTTCAAAATCCCTCCATGGGTGTAGAATGCATAGCTCTAACATGCAAAGATGTAGAAATTAACAATTGCCTCATGTTGAGCTTGATTTTATGCCAGACACCCGGAATATGAGTTATGCATATCGTTAAGATATGCTGACTCCTACACCAATCATGGTGGCTCACAAATCAACATTCTCATCTATTACATAAGCCCAAAGAATTTGCAGAGACCAGTAATCATGTGACGTTTGAAAATTCTAAGTGAAACGCTGCTTAAGTTATAAAGGAGAAACCATTTACCAATTTTCAGGCCCTTGTGGTCAGAACCTTTGACCTAAAGTCCCCGATATCGATAGCGATCATCCACTGATAAAGAAAAAAGGAGTTTTAAGGTCCATAGTGAATTGGTTCTCAAACTGTTAATTGGAAACAATTTTCAATGTTTTCAATGTTTCAGGTCCCAGTGACCAGGACCTTTGACCCAGTGATCTCACTGTTGAAAGAGTTCGTCTACAGATCAAGTCCAATAAGGTTATAAAGTTTGAAGGTCGTTTGTGAAACGATTCTTAGGTTATTGAAGCGGAAACCATTTTCGATGTTTCAGATCCGTGTGACCTTCACTATAGTAAAAGTGACACTGATATTAATAGCAGTCCTCTACTAACCAAGTACAATAAATCTATGAAGTTTAAAGATCCCATGTGAAACGGTTATCAAATTACTGAGTGGAAAGCAGTTTTGATATCCGGGTACCTGTAACCTTAACAACTGACCCAGTGACCCTGATATCGACAGGGGTCATATGCATATTAGCTGCAATCTGTCTATGAATTTTGAAAGTCCTTAGTGAAATGGTTCTCAGGTTATTGAGCGGAAACCATTCTCAATGTTTTAGGTTCATGTGACATTGAGCAGTAAGTCTGTGATGTTTAAATATCATATCCACAACGCTCTTTCAGTTATTTACTAAACCTATTTTCAATTTTCTGGCCCTGTGACCTTGACCATGATCCAATGACTGCATAAGCAATAGGGTCATCTATGAATCAAGGCTAGTAAGTATGTGGAGTTTCAATGTCCTAGGTCAATATGTCCTCAGGTTATTGATCGGAAATGAAGTGTGATGACGGACGGACTGACAGATGGATAGACATTGCAAAACAGTATGTCTCACCCCCATCCCATTGATTGGGGTAGACATAAATAATTCCTTTGCAACCTGCAACCATCTACAGATAAAGGTCATTCACCTGTCAGGTGTTTAGTAAATTCTACCAGTAATGTTGGACTGGTACAACATACAAAATTGGTGGTTCATTGAAGTGAAAATAACGAATGCTCTAATTCCGGTAAAATGGGTGGATAAAAATTCCTTCCTTTATGATCATCTGCACATATAACCTGATTATCTGTGAAGTTTGAAATAAATCTGCCTTAAAGTGTATGAGGAGTTCGACACACAGTAATGTGTGTCGGACAAATGGACGTACAGATAGACAGAACGATGGACGGACAGACAGACGGACGGCCCTTAAGGAAAATACAATATGACATAATCCCTACAAAGATGTTCGGGTTAAATTCTGGAGAAGGAAGTTTAAATAAGATGAGAGCAATGTCCCTGCGTTTTTCACAGAGAACAATAACAAAAACCCATTATGGGATACGGCTGTTCCTTTTGATAACTGAGATAATCTGGATAATGTTCCAGTTGTGTTCATGTTTTGGTTGACCCAAATAAAGAATGAACATGCTAGAATGTCCACAAGAAAAAAAGACAAAATATGATGGGAACGGGTCATCTTAAGCAGTGCTAAGATAAGCTAAAAATATGTATGACTCATTTCATAATATAATTCAACAGATGTGGAAAAGACTGTAGGCTCATCATTAAATTCCGGGTTGCAGATAAAGAATGACACATGTCAAAAAAATGAAACAAATTTATTTTCACTAAATTTATCAATGTTTTCAGTTACCAAATAAGTAAACGAAACTCATAAAAAGTTTTAAACAATTCTGTGGAACATAAACTGTACATTTCTAAGGAACAGCAATGTAGCACATTTTGTAGAACATAAACAGCACATTATGTGGAACATCAGTTGCCCCCAAGAGTCAATAGTTGTTTAAACATTATTAAAGTCTTTGAAAATTGAGCGCACTTTATCGATATGTTCTATGTAGTGAGGGCATTTGCTTCCATTACACTTTAGATGCAGTGCACATGCAAGGCAACTTGTATGCCCACATGAAACATTGAAGGGTCCCTGTCATAGCAGATCATGCATTGTCCGGTCTCGTTGACACCTGAAGTTAGAAATTAAAATCAATAAGATCAAATAAGAGTTTCAGACTTTCACTACATATCATATATTTTTTTAGTTAGTTAAACGGCCTGTTTCAACAATCTTTCAGTCTAATAAATGTGGTTACTACAGCTCCTAAGCCGGGCCCAGGAGAGGATGCACTTTTTAAAAACTTCATATCAACACATAGTTCGACAGCAATGTCAGATCGTTCTCCTCACTCTCGGCAGTTTTATTTATTAATTTACCTCTGAGTCTTTTTATACGCCCGTTTGAAATACGGGACGTATTATGGGAACGCCCCTGGCGGGCGGACGGGCGGGCGGGATTTCGGCGTCCACAGACATTGTCCGGAGCATATCTTCTGCATGCATGGAGGGATTTTGATGAAACTTGGCACAGTTGTTCACCATCATGAGACGGAGTGTCATGCGGAAGAACCAGGTCCCTAGGTCTAAGGTCAAGGTCACACTTAGAGGTCAAAGGTCAAATTCAAGAATGACTTGTCCGGAGCATATCTTCTTCATGCATGGAGGGATTTTAATGAAAGTTGGCACAATTGTTCATCATCATGAGACAAAGTGGCATGCGTAAGAACCAGGTCCCTAGGTCTAAGGTCAAGGTCACACTTAGAGGTCAAAGGATACAAGAATGAAAACCTTGTCCGGAGCATTTCTTCTTCATGCATAGAGGGATTTTGATATAACTTGGCACAAATATTCACCACCACGAGACGAAATGGCATGCACAAGAACCAGGTCCCTAGGTCTAAGGTCAAGGTACACTTAGAGGCCAAAGTTCAGATACAAGAATGGCTTTGTCCGAAGCATTTCTTCTTCATGCATGCAGGGATTTTGATGTAACTTGGCACAATTAGACACCATCATGAGAGGAAGTATCATGCGCAGTTCCTTTCTTTAGAATTACTTCCCTTTGTTGTTACTATAAATAGCTTATATTGTAACTTCTTCATTACTAGTTGTAAGGAAAAATCGAGACCACTTTTCTGTAGTACAACATGCATGCTACATCCAATTTTGAGGTGTATTTTGACCAATCTCTACCTTGTAAAGATTTTAGTGTGGACTTACAATTTCTTTTTTTTTGGATTTTTTTTTAAGATTAGCTTCCCTTAGTTGTTACTATAAATAACTTATATTGTAACTTTTTTTATAACTGACCATAGGGAAAAACCAAGACCACTTTTCTGTGGTTTCTGTGGTACAACATAGATGTTACTTAAAAATTTTAGGTTTATTTGAAGGTCTCTCTACCTGGTAAGGAGTTTTTTTTGTGGACTTAGAAAAACAAAAGACTTACATTGATTACTAAACAACCACAAAATTAAAATTCATTTGCAATATAGCAGCTAGAGTAAAGAAATTTGCTGTGACGGGCGTATATTGTGACATTCTGGCACTCTTGTTTCTTTTTTTTCCGTTTCCTTTTTTTTTATTGTGGGGGAGGGGTGAGGCTACGCCGTATTTCAGTCATGTAACGGCGGGCAATAAACCTAACCAATGTTCCTGGATTCTTTACCAGTACAAACCTGTTCTCCGCAAGTAACTGCCAACTTCCCCACATGAATTATCAGAGGTGGAGGACAAATGATTTCAGACACAATGTCCGTTATCAAATCGTCGCGGAGAACATACGCCCCGCCCAGGGATCGAACTCGCGACGCTGCTATCCGTAGACCAACGCTCTTCGTACTGAGCTAAGCGGGTGGGTTTATTACCTCTGAGTCAGGAATTTTAATTTGACTCAATTTTCTTGAGTTTGTTTCTTGTCACTTTGTCAATAAAATCAGGAACTCGTGATATGAAATTTATAAGATTTTAAGATCTTAATAAAACAAACTCTGTCTATATATAATCCCTTTAATATACAGTATCATCTCGAAGAAAACCAAAAGTTTCTCTGAAACTAGTCAGATAAAATGAGAAAATAGAAAATAAACCTGCAATGTCTCCACTTCGCAAGCTTCATCTGCCATATTGCACGTCTACTGGAAAGTTCATTTGTTAACCGCTACGAAATAAGTAATCGTACTTTTTTCTCAGTTTTAAATATACGTCATATAAATGGTACGAATTTTTATTCGAAAAGATATCATCCCGCTTATAATTCAAAATTTCTTTGACAAATTATGTTACAGCATAACTGAAATCTACGGAAACGTATATTGACCCCCCTTACATTTAAAATATATAAAACGAATGGGAAGGTTTAATCAAGTTATCTGTATTGGTGAATGTGAAAGTAGTCCTTCAAATGATTATGTATATATTTAATATATAAAGTAAGCTGTATTTCTAAATATTTAGCAAATTATCAATAGCTGTTGTTTTAGTTTATATGTAAAGCACTATATAAGCGAATTTTTCCGTTAAGTTATTTATTTATTCCGCATAAATAAGTAATCTGATCGAATGACATGTTTGGATAATTATCCTCTACGCGCATTTATACGGAAACGTATATTGACCCCCCTTATATTTAAAATATATAAAACGAATGGGAAGGTTTAATCAAGTTATATGTATTGGTGAATGTGAAAGTAGTCCTTCAAATGATTATGTATATATTTAATATATAAAGTAATCTGTATTTCTAAATATTTAGCAAATTATCAATAGCTGTTGTTTTAGTTTATATGTAAAGCACTACATAAGCGAATTTTTCCGTTAAGTTATTTATTTATTCCACATAAATAAGTAATCTGATCGAATGACATGTTTTGATAATTATCCTATACGCGCATTTATCAAAGTGTTATTTAAGTACGAAAAAACAAATATCCTGTTATTAAGATTGTTAAATATCACATGTTTTATGTATAAAAACTATTTGACAACATTTTAAAAGAAGGAACATGAAATGGCAGAAACCAGACACCATAGGTTTCAGAGTAACTCTACAATGTCTGAAAAGTATTTGTAGCGTTTTTCGTGTTTTCATGTCGGCGGGGCTAAACACGTAAACTCAAAAGTAATGTATTTGTCGTGTTTTCGTGTAGGCGGGGAGAAAACACAAACACTCGACAGATAAGGTATTTGTCATGTTTTCGTGTTGGCGGTGGAAAAACACAAAAACACGACAGATAAAGGGCGCCAACACGATATATTTATACCCGCCAACACGAAAACTCGACAGATAAATTTGTCGTGTCAGCGCCCTCTAAACGTCGAGTTTTCGCGTAAAATGTGTCGTTTTTTACGTTTTCGCCCGCCGACACGACAACACGACAAATTATGTTTCTGTCGAGTTTTCGTGTTTTCGCCCCGCCAACACGAAATGGCAGAAATCATCCACCATAGAAACCAATGGCAAAGGGTTTTAGAAGCATTTTGTTTCTTTTCGAACGAATAATTCAGATTTTTTTTATATTCACTAAAGCTGCATTAGGAGATCTGAGATTTAAAAAAAATACAATAGTATGTCTGATGTCAGCTATCGTTTTAAGAATACAAAGTGTATGTATAACAGACCCGGTTCAAGAAATATTTCATTGGGGTGTGGTGAGCCATCTTCCCTCTTGACAGCTGGAAAACGCGCACGCTGGTGAGGTTTGTAATTATACTTAACAGATGTTTATTTACGGAGATAAAAATCATCTTTAAAGAAGGGGTTATTTGTCTTCATAAATGTAACTTCTTTCATTTGAGATTACAAACATACGTCAATATATACATTTGTTACATACATACTTCTGTTTATAAACATAAACATGTTCGATCAAAACATTTTATATGATTTTACAAGAATAATTTGTGGTCAAAGTTATAGCATATATTTAGTTTCATATCTTAGAAATTAGATATTTCATTAATATTCAAGTTATATGATGCATATATAAGGGGGGTCAATATACGTTTCCGTACATTTATCAAAGTGTTATTTAAGTACGAAAAAACTAATATCCTGTTATTAGGATTGTTAAATATCACATGTTTTATGTATAAAAACTATTTGACAACATTTTAAAAGAAGGAACATGAAATGGCAGAAACTAGACGCCATAGGTTTCAGAGTAACTCTACGATGTCTGAAAAGTATTTGTAGCGTTTTTCGTGTTGTCATGTCGGCGGGGCAAACACACGTAAACTCAAAAGTAATGTATTTGTCGTGTTTTCGTGTAGGCGGGGAGAAAACACAAACACTCGACAGATAAGGTATTTGTCATGTTTTCGTGTTGGCGGTGCAAAAAACACGAAAACACGACAAATAAAGGGCGCCAACACGACATATTTACACCCGCCAACACGAAAACTCGACAGATAAATTTGTCGTGTCGGCACCCTCTAAACGTCGAGTTTTCGCGTAAAATGTGTCGTGTTTTTGCGTTTCCGCCCCGCCGACACGACAACACGAAAACACGACAAATTAAGTTTTTGTCGAGTTTTCGTGTTTTCGCCCCGCCAACACGAAATGGCAGAAATCATCCACCATTGAAACCAATGGCAAAGGGTTTTAGAAGCATTTTCTATCTTTTCGAACGAAGAATTCAGAATTTATTTATATTCACTAAAGCTGCATTAGGAGATCTGAGATTTTAAAAAATACAATAGTATGTCTGATGTCAGCTATCGTTTTAAGAATACAAAGTGTATGTATAACAGACCCGGTTCAAGAAATATTTCATTGGGGTGCGGCGAGCCATCTTCCATCTTGACTGCTGGAAAACGCGCGCGCTGTTGACGTAATTTTGTAATTATAAACGAATACTTAACAGATGTTTATTTACGGAGATAAAAATCATCTTTAAAGAAGGGGTTATTTGTCTTCATAAAACGTAACTTCTTTCATTTGAGATTACAAACATACGTCAATATATACATCTGTTACATACATACTTCTGTTTATAAACATAAACATGTTCGATCAAAACATTTTATATGATTTTATGAGAATAATTTGTGGTAAAAGTTATAGCATATATTTAGTTTCATATCTTAGAAATTAGATATTTCATTAATATTCAAGTTATATGATGCATATATAAGGGGGGTCAATATACGTTTCCGTAAAAATCGTCTTTTCTATTTATATATCTATAACAATTTACAATTGTATATATCATGCAATATATAACCAGGTCATATAACTTGACTTATAAATTATATAAAACGTTATTTTTTTAAAGATCTATATTAAATAAAGAGGGGTCAGTATACTCTTCCGTAGTAATCATACAATCAGATGATCTTTAAAAATGATATTTTGTTGGAATCATATAGGAAGTTAAATGTTTTATATATCCCTACACCAAAGTTTTATTTACATCAAATGTAAATAAGTCAAACTTTACACACCGCTTTTAATTTACACAAATTGATTCCTTAATTTATATAGGTCTCCTTTCTGACTTAAAAGTGTGACAAACTGGTTGAAAGCTTTTAAAATCACTTGCGGTGATTCGAGAGTGAAAGTGCTATTTAAATGACTTCTCCGATCATTCATGAGATCGCTCGAAACCAATGGCAACTAAGTGCTTAACTTCTAGGACTGAAAAAAGTACGACATCACCTGCGAGTTACATCCCAACAAAATATTAGTTTCAAATAAATGCTTATTACATGCTAACATTCAAGATTATATCAATAGGGAAATACTCACCTTAAATGAATTATTTAATACCATGTATATATTTTGTCCGTAGTATTTCATTCAATGTTCACAATTCCTAATTTTATGTCCTCGGTTTATTTAAATTAAAGCTTAGAACATTTACTTTATATTCATTAATATGAGCAATCCCAGCTTGAAGGTTATTTTCAGCTTTAAAGTACAAGTCATCACTAAGTTATAAATAGTCCACCATCATTGTAAGTGTAATTCTATCTTTCTGCACATATTTACTACACTGTTTTTAGCTCACCTGTCACGAAGTGACAAGGTGAGCTATTGTGAACGCTTGATGTCCGTCGTGCGTCGTCCGTCGTGCGTCGTGCGTCGTGTGTCAACAATTTGTTAAAAAATCTTTTTCTTGAAAACCATTGGGCAGAATTACACCAAACTTCACAGGAATGATCCTTGGGTGGCTCCCTTTTAAAATTGTTCAAAGAATTGAATTCCATGCAGAACTCTGGTTGCCATGGCAACCGAAAGGAAAAACTTTAAAAATCTTCTTCTCAAAAACCAGAAGGCCTAGAGCTTAGATATTTGGTGTGAAGCATTGCCTAGTAGACCTCTACCAAGTTTGTTCAAATCATGACCCCAGGGTCAAAATTGACCCCGCTTAGATATTTCACATGTAGCATTGCCTAGTGAACCTCTACAAACTTTGTTCAAATCATGTCCCCCGGAGTCAAAATTGACCCGGCCCAAGGGTCACTTGATTTTACATAGGAAAATCTTAAAAAATCTTCTTCTCAAAAACCAGAAGCCCTAGAGCTTAGATATTTGACATGTAGCATTGCCTAGTGGACCTCTACTAAAGTTGTTGAAATCATGACCCCGGAGTCAAAATTGGCCCTGCACTAGGGATCACTTGATTTTACATTTAAAAATCTTCAAAAAAAACCTAAAAATAAACCAGAAGGCCTAGAGCTTAGATATTTCACATGTAGCATTGCCTAGTAGATTTCTACAACATTTGTTCAAATCATGACCGCCGGGGTCAAAATTGACCCCTCCCTAGGGGTCACTTGATTTTACATAGGAAAATATTCAAAAAATTTCTAAAAATAAACCAGAAGGCCTAGAGTTTAGATATTTCATTTGTAGCATTGCCTAGTAGATCTATACAAAATTTGTTCAAATCATGTCCCCCAGGGTCAAAATTGACCCAGCCCCAGGGGTCACTTGATTTTACATAGGAAAATCTTTTAAAAAAATCTAAAAATAAACCAGAAGGCTAGATCTTAGACATTTGACATGTAGCATTATATAGTATACTTCTACAAAATTTGTTCAAATCATGACCCCCGGGGTCAAATTGTCCCCACCCCATGGGGTTACTTGATTGTACATAGAAAAATCTTCAAAATTTATTAAAAATAAACCAGATCTTCGAAGGCCTAGAGTTTAAATATTTGACCTGTTGCATTGCCTATTGGACCTCTACAAAATGTGTTCAAATCTTGACCCAGCCCATGGGTTACTTGATTGTACATAGAGAAATCTTCATAAATTTGCTTAAAATAAATCAGAAGGTCTAGATCTTAGATATTTGATATGTAATATTGCCTAGTAGACTTCTACAAACTTTGTTCAAATCATGACCCCTGGGGTAAAATTGGCCCCGCCCCAGGGGTTATTTGATTGTACATCGGAAAAATCTTCCAAATTTTTTTCTAAAAATCATCAGTTTGACATTTGAAACATGTAGCTCATATTACTCAGGTGAGCGATTCAGGGTCATCATGACCCTCTTGTTTACATTTTCAATCTCAGTTACATTTTCAAGCGGCCTACGCATCGTCCAATGAGCGTTAAACATAAATGAAGTATCGACTGTAACTACAGGTAGAAACTATTGACTAGTGGTTATAGGGTTAGTATAGAATAGGCCCTACTGTACTGACACCTGCATCTGGAGCTAACCTTCCCAAGGAGGAGTGAGGCTATATTCGAATCACTGTCCCGCGCGTACCTGTTCCGTGTTTGTTTCATTTTAATCTTTTTGAGCCCATTTATAATTAGAATACAAGTTCACATATCAGCTTCCATGCATTACTCTCACTTTCGTTTTGACAAACTTTTGTGTAGGAAGTTGGCTAGACAATTGACATTCGCCGTTTACATAGAGAAATAAAAAACAAACAAACAACAACAACAAAAAAAAAACAATGTCGAGCTGGAATGTTTAGTCTGGAAATCCAGCTCGACATTCGCCAGTTATATAGGGAAATCGAATATCGTGTTTGATCCGAATGTCTAGCCAGCTAAACATTCAGCTAGACATTCGTTTTACACACAGCGAAAACCAATGTCGAGCTGGAATGTTTAGCCAGCTGGACATACAGCTCTACATTTGCCAGTTATAAAGGAAAAAACGGAATAGTACCCAGAGTATGTGTAAATGCACAACTGCACGTGCATAATATTCATGAAAACAGCAGTTTTGAATTTAATCCTTCTGGACATTTTGTTTTTAGTTTAAGGATTTAGAAAGTTTCTTTTCTTTTAATCAGCAGACTTGACATAAAATAGGTATAATATGAAATTTAATATGTACTAACCTACTTTCACTTTCGCCTGTATCGGCCATTTTGAGTCAACTAACCTTTAGCTCCCGCTTAAAACGTCAATATGACCAACAATGGATTATATACCACTGTGAATGGGATTACATTTTACCTGTCTCTGGTTGAAGAATTTTGTGCATCACTTTGTGTCATATGTGATATGAATAGAATGAATCGTCTCCCGATATAATTCTCTTATAACGTTTGGCCTAGCTGTAAGGATTCCATCCTTGAATATTTTCGGATGACATGAAGTGTAGAGATACTGATAGCTGCTTGTTTCTTTCAAATTAATATCTGTTTCAATTTGTAGCGAATCGCTTTTCGGTACTTGAACATCCAGGAAGGGGACGGATTTGTTCGATATGATGTGAGTAAACTTAATATTCGGGTGGAAACTATTCATTTCATTGATGAATGAGTGCAGCTCGTCATACGAATGGTCCCATATCATAAACACATCATCAAGAAACCTGAACCTTTACCACAGTGTTGGTTTTATGTCCCGGGATTGGAAGAAGTCATGTTTAAACTTGCCCATAAACATGGAAGCATAGGATGGTACCATAGAACTACCTATAGCCGTGCCAGTCCTCGGAGGTAATAATTATCGCCAAATTTAAAGTAGTTATTTTCAAGTACAAGTTTCAGAAAATGGGAAGTTTCTTCAGATGACAATTTGCTGTTATGGTTGTCCTGTTGTAGAAAATACTTGCAAGCATCAATTCCGTCACTATGTGGAATGTTAGTATAGAGAGATGATAATAATAATATAATAATAATAATAATAATAATAATAATAACTTTATTTTCTGAAGGTAAGTGTACAAATACAGATATTTTACAACTTATTTCCAGTATGGCCTTCAACTGATATACATTCACACATACACACAGTTCCAGATTTGAATAATAAGATAATATGAATATTATTATTATTGGAAACGAATACAGTAACATCAATTCAACAAAATTCTTGTAATTACAAGTAATTAATTGCTAAAAAAAACTATAAAAATTGTAACAAGAGAAAATTCTTTAAATTATGCTTGAAAGCAGTTATATTATTATTATGAAGTTTAATGTAAGAAGGAAGTGAATTCCATATGTGTGCAGCTTTGTAGCTAAATGTTTGTTTCAGGTAGTTCGTTTTAGGTTTAACAATAGAAAGATCCATGTTTTCGATTGAGCGCAGACTGTAATGATCATTATGAACAAAATGTAGTAAATCTGAAATGTATATAGCGCGTCTCTGCAAAGATGTAATTTTATCAGTGTCCGATTTGTGACAAAGTCCCCACACATTGCAACAATACTCCATGGTTGACATAATATATGCATTGTAATACAATAGTTTCATCTCATCTGTTAAGAAAAATGCAATTCTTCTAAGTAGAGCAATTTTTGAGTTTAGTTTATTGGCTACGGTACAAACCTGGGATTGCCAAGACAGAGTTTCATCGATATATACACCTAGAACTTTCTGTTTCCCTTTTCCTTGAGAATTATGAGACCTTGGAAAACTTCTATTTTAGAAAAAGACAAATAAGTAGGGTTAACCCTATAAAACTCTTTTCAATTTCTACAATTTTAGTCCTGTTATGAACATTTTGTGTAAGTTCAAGCCTTTTTGTCTATTTTTTAAAACCTATTGGAGTTAAGCCTCGAAATATTTGAACCGTTCTATCATGGGCAAGTTAACGTTATGTTATAACTTAAATTCAATTGAACAATTTTAGACTGGAACAATAACGCATTTTTTTTTTTTAATTTTCATAACTTTTAGTCCTTTTAGTATTTAGAACATATTTGTTCTTTTTAAAGTTATTTTCCAGACTAAGGACAAAGTTCACTTAAGCCTTATATGGTCTACACAATTTGGAATGGCCTACACAATTTGGAAAATTTTCAAATTCGATATAATTACAACAAATATACATTGTTTGCTACCAGAATGTTTATCTACTATAATTAATTTGGATTTTTGTAAACAATTTTATTATTTTGTTCAACACATTCCACTGAATATTGCTGAAATCGTAGATTTTTAGAAAATGAACATTTTTTTTGCCGTATTTAGGTCACATGTGCATATTTTTAGTAGTGAGCACACTTGAGGACCACAAAAAATATTTTGACCACAAGTCCAGCTTCTTTCACTGAATTTATGATCATTTTTAATTATGGTCGACAGCTGTGCTCATAATTAACATTTCAGATTTGTTTAGAAATTTGGTTAAAATCTTAAGATTTCCCATACACTTAATGTTAAAAGCATTTTCATTTATGTCAGATATTTTCTTTGATAATGAATGAATAGTAAAATATTTCATTTAGTTTGATAAAACATTCTTTTTAATGAAAGAAAACTTGTTCTTTACTCCATTTTTAGTCTTTCAGTTTTTAGGCCATTTTTGGGCAAAAGTGAACCTTCTCCTTTCATTGCTATAAACTTGAAACTCGTCAAAGCTGGTAGGTGAAAAGGAAGGCCAAGAACAATTGTACTCTTTATTTGCGCTTTACAACCTCAAAAGTTATATATTTTTCTTAAGTTTTGTTACTTTAGGTCCGTTGTTTTGAGATTTGATCGGGTAACAAGCTGATTCTCGTTTCATACCTTACCCATCAATATGCTTTTCTTCTAAAACAGTAAATGTCGTTAATCTAAATTTCACATTGACAGGGATGAATTTGTTATATACATCTGACACTGGTATTCATGCTAAACTTAATCCGCATACATTCTTTGTCATCGAAATAAACCTAACGCAGACAATTTTAAGTTGATACAGTTCGTAAAACGGTTCGTCATTCAATGTCCTCGAATATATTCTATGCAATCTGCGATCGTGAGTAAATACACTAAGATAAACAGGAAACTAGAAAGAGGAACATCCTGTATGAAATCAACCTGTATTTTTGTTCAAAATTACAGTCATGGTTATTTCAAATTTACACCTGTAGATTTCATATAAAAACATTGATTTTACAACTGTAGATTTCAATTTACAGCTGTAAAACGACCGTAAAACAATTCGAAATATGCAAGTGAGATACAGCTGTAAAATAAACTTACAGCTGTGAAAATGCTTCAAAGTTACAGCTGTAGAGATATTACAGGTGTTAAAAAAGACATTATTTTAAGGGACGAAAGCAGAGGTGCAAACAGTTTTAGGATGAATTGTTATTTTCTAGAAAGTGTAGCAGTTACTATAAAAACGGCAAAATTTATGATCTTGTCGGTAAACAAAAATATGAAATATGTTTACAGTATAGCATCTGCAAACTTCAACAGTAGAATGCAAAGGAGAAACTTTGCATAAGATCTTGTTTATAAAACTTTCTTTGTCATGAAAACATATAACAATTTTGTAATTATTTCTTTTAAACTTATCGGCTTCAAATATAGTGTAAATAGTTAATGCATATACTTATACATGTCCTTTTAAAACATAATAAAACAGGTGTACTTACTCAACTGTTAAATTCCAATATCTTAGAAAATGCGGCATATCTGTGAAATTCAGTTATATCCCGCCAAAATTGATTAAAGATGACCGACAATACTCATGTTTCCCTCCAAAAAAGGTACAACTGTAATTTTGAGACATGACAATTTTACAGCTGTAACTTTTAACAGTAATTTTACAGCTGTACTTTTGCGAACTGCATGTTTTACACCTGTAAACTTCAACAATATTTCTGGTTATTTTCCACTTACAGGTCTTTTACAGCTGTAATTTTTAAAAATACAGTCATTTACAGCGTTTCATGGAAGCCCGGGGGCAATTGTTTTTCCGTATTTCCCCCCCTTCGACTCTAACTTTGCACTTTTTCCACTTCCAACTTCTGAATCCACTTTTACTTCAACTTCCGCCTTCTGACTTCCAACTTTTCCGACTTTCGACTTCTGATTTTAAATTCCCCATTCTTACATCCGACTTCTAATTTCCCGCACTTCTGACTTCAATTTCCCCACTTCTGACTTTCGAATTCGATTTCCCCCTTTGACTTCCGCTTACTCAATTTTAAAATTTTCGGGAAAAACAAAGTCGAAAGTCAGGAATTGGAAGCAAATGGGGGGGTTACCAGGTACTTTAAAAAATAAAATTTTTGTGACGGGTCGGAAGAAGCAAGGAACTTTCAATTACAATAAACTTTATGTAAAAAAAAGGGAAATTTTTTTGACAAATCGCCGAAGGCTCGGGACTTTTGTGAACACCAGACACTTCTCTAAAATTACTATGAAACAAGTCGCATATTCAATTGACAATTTTTAAAAAGTTTCCATTAGCGAAGAGAAACAATCCCAAAGCTGGGGATAGCAAACAGGTGAAGCAGGTTTGGATGGTAGAGGTGGTTAAAAACCATTACTTATACTTACAGTTTACCCGTTCCAACGTGGGTTAAAAAATAGAACAATATAAAAATCTCATTTATTACCAAATGAGTTTATGTAAAACAATTTACTGTAAATGGAATCATTTTTAAAATTTTGTGTCAAAATACTACATTAAGTAAATAAGCCAAAACAATGTAGAATAAAAGTTTTTACTGGTAAAATATTCCACACAACAACCAAAACAAGTATGGAATTACAAAAAGGGAAAAGGGTTTTTTAATGCGTCATTTATAAAAAATAAAACACTGTCCTTTTCAGTAAAACTATGGAAAATTTTTAACATAAATTTTTAAACCCTAAATACAAATTTAAATGCACAAAATTTGCTGATAACATCTGAAGGTAAAAATCTAAAAAAAAAAAAAACATCATGTAAGTGCAAAGAGTAAGAACCCCTGAAAATTCAATGGTTTTTTTCTTTTTTAAGTGATCATCTATAAAATAAATGGGTTTTTCATTTTAAAGTAGTCATCTTTACAAGAAACCAAAAGGGTTTATTTTTTTTAATAGATCACTATACAATAACCTAATGGGTTTATTCATTTTAATATATCTCTTTAAAAAGTAACCTATTGGGTTTAGAATTTTAAGAGATCATCTAACAAGTAACCAATGGGTTTATTTTTTTTAGTAGATCATATTTACAAGTACCTTTTGGGTTTTTTCTTTTTTAAGAAAAATCTTTTTTAAAAAACCTATTTAAAAAGCATAACCCTTTCCCAGTACCAATTACATGTGCCCTGCAAAATTAATAAATAAGTTCAAATAAAAGCACTTAAGTTCATTCCAAGAATTTTTAATGCAAGTGAACAGTGTAACACTGTAAAAATATTTTTTAGATATCTTTTAAAAATTTTTTTTTGGTTTTTAATTAATACCTTTTTTACAACAGTATTTAAGGGTAGTTCTGAAAGTTTTAAACCGGAATGATGGCGTAACGCCCATTTTTTCCGGAAAACGTAGAATATAGACGGATTGGGCGTACGGAAAATGAAAATCATTTTTGGATTAATCGCAACCTGTGAATAAATTTATTATGGTTCTGTTGCTATATTTCTAAAGTCAAAATATATATTAAAACAATACACTTTAAAAAATAATACAAAATAATTTCTTAAATTACGTGAAATTGGGTTTACTTTAATCATGGTCAGATTCTCAAAAATAAGAACAGGCCATACTTTTATTTCATAAAAAATTTGGGCCCTGTCTTTTTTTCCCCAATTGGGGAAAAGTTTCATAAAATCAATTGAAAAAATTTCTATACCAAAAATTTTAAGAAGTTATGTTTTCCCATAGACCCCCCGTTATGAAGTTTTGCGTGAGGTCCCTATTTTCAATCAGTCTAGCAAAAATAAAAACACCATCCTTCTTTTTTTTTTTTGCTAAATTTTCGGTTTTCTGAAGTTTTGAAAAATCAGAGTTTAATCAAATTCACTTTGTAGAAACAATTTCGATAAAAAAGTGCAAAACTACCTAATTTATGTAACAGTAGTGGGCAGAAAACCCCAAAAAAAAATTTTCTGGTTCTGACAAGTAAAAACCTTTTCTCCAAAGTAACTCCCAAAGGTAAAGGCAAATGAGAACTTTCATATCCAATCACAAGAATTAACTTCATAAAGAAAAAAAAGAAAAAAACAAATATAAATGCCAGCTTTTTGTTTTCCCTAGCTTTTCAATACTCAGTCAAACAGAAATTTTTACTGCCCAAAATATCATCAATTTTGGGTCATTTGAACCCCTCAATTCAATTAATTAAATCTTATACTATTTTAAGAACCTCAAATCAATAAGCTTAGTGCTGTTTTAAGAACCTAAAAAAAAATCAAAAAAAAAAATTGGGAAATGAAATTGCTTTACTTGGATTCGTGTATTAAAGTAATGTAAAAAAAAATAGGAAAAAGATATCTATGCAAATCATATGTTAGTAGGGGAAAGTTAATTGTTCTAACATTTCAAATATGTACTATCAGTTTGGAAACATTTATCTATATTAGTAAGCAAGATTTAAATGTGATATATGAAGATACAGTCTTAGAAATACCCAACCTAGTGTGCATGATAAAAGAACATTTGAAGTCCCCTGTGAAGCAAAAAACAAGAAGGACATGATAACCTAATCACTCCCAAAAAATTTTCACAGCTTTGTGGTAAAAAAGCACATATGGAATTAACCTAGTCTACTACAGGCATGCTTATTTACAATGAAAACAATGGAACCCTATTGTAACACCTATTAAAAAAATTTTTTTTTCTATGATTAACCTAGTGACCTATTTTTGACCCCGGGTGACCCAATCTGAAGTTTTTGATTTAAAGAAATAAAGCCGCCCCAGGGAAAAAACCGATAGGGTTTTGCACCGCTGGATCCAACCCCACCTGCACATCCGAAAATCGGGTCGGGACCATGCTTTTTCCTTTCAAAAAGCCTTTTGCAATTAGAAAAACCCTTTGCGAACGTATGGCCTGACCAGACTGCGGTGCGCGGCTGGTCTGGATCCTGCGGGTCACAAAGCCACATTTTGGGTTTTTTTCCCATGGCAGGGGCTAAAATAAATTTTGAGCGAATTTGGAAAATTTGGATAAAAATGAAGCATACAGAATTTGATAAAAATTTTTTTCTTGATATGCCCTTTAATTTTGGGCGCATAGATTTTGTTTAAAACTGGGACAAATTTTTTAACTGAAGAAAAAAATTTATGCTGACAGGGTTTTAGTTGATCAGGGAAAAAATACGGCCTTTTGAATGTTTTCCCCTTACCAACAATCTTCAACTCTGAGCTTGTCAAAGGCAAAATTTGAAAAGCTTCTTACGGGAAGGGGGAAAATTTGCGTTTTTGTTTTAATCGGCTAAAACAAAAAAAAACAACAAAAAAAACGTTACATGGTGCAAAACAGGACTGAACTTTTTGTTTCATTTAATCAATTTTCATGGATAAAAAAATTGAGCCAGAAAATGGGCCATTTGGATTCCGTGCATAGGGCCCCTAACTGCAGATTCCGGCTAGAATGAAATATTAGGTTCTTTTACCCAGACTTTTCAAGACAACTTTTTGTTGGGATCAATCAAGCGATGCATAGAAAAGATTTTAAAAGGGGATTTTCTTTTCTTCAATTATGCCTTTTACAGAAATCATGTAGTGTGCAAGAAAATAATTACTGTTTTGATAGTTGAGTTGACATTAGAAAAACAAGAGCTGTCATAATGGTGACAAATGCCCCCTACACCTTGACCTTTTGCCTGGTGCCCTTGACCTTTGCCGGTGACCCAAAAAGTCGTGGGGTGGTGTTTCAAAAAGTACTATCAGGGGCCCCCGGGTGAATGTTCGCGAGAAAAAGTCCTTTCATGCACAAAGATTTTACGTTGGCCTCTGTGCCCTTTGACCTTTGCCCCCAAAGCAGTGGGGGGTGGTGAACCAAAAATCTTTCAGCGTGAAGGGGTTCGGGTAAATGCCTTCAGAAAAAAGTTAACATTGGCCCCTGGACCTTGACCTTTGCCCCGGGTGCCCCAAAGTCAGTGGGAGTGGTGTACTCAATAAGAAATATCAGAGTGAAGTTTGAAGGGTCCTGGGAAGTGGTTGGGTTTAAAAGTCCCTTCATGCAAAAAGTTAAACTTGGCCCCCGGACCTTGACCTTTGACCGGGTGCCCAAAGTCATAGGGGTGGTGTAAAACAAGTCCCACAGCTGTGAATTTTTAAGGTTGGGTAATGGTTTGCGAGTAAAGTGCCTTCATGAAAAAATTTTAACTTGGGCCCCTGGACCTTGTTTTGACCTGGTGACCCCAAAGTCAGGGGGGGTTTTTTGTACTCTAAGTTTATCAGCATGGAATTTTTTAAAGGTCCTGGTGAAGTGGTTCGCGTGTAAAAGGCCTTCTGCAAAAAGTTAACTTTGGCCCCCTTGACCTTTGACCTTTGCCCGGGTGACCCCAAATCGTGGGGGTGGTGTACCAAAAGTTCTTCAGCGGTGAAGTTAAAGGGTCCGGGTGCGTGGTTTGCGGTAAAGTGCCTTCAGCAAAAAGTTAACTTTGGGCCCCCTGTGCCCTTTGACCTTTCCCGGGTTACCCCAAAAGTCAGTAGGAGTGGTGAAACCAAAAGTACTTCAGTGTGAATTTGAAGGCCTGGTGCAGGGTTTGCGAGAAAAGTGCCTTCATGAAAAAAGTTAATTTTGGCCCCTTTTGGACCTTGACCTTTTGCCCTGGTGACTCAAAAGTCAGTAGGGGGGGGTCTCAAAAAGTCTATCACCCTTTTGGAATTTTAAGGTCCTGGGTGCAGGGGTTTGAGTAAAGTCCCTTTCATGCAAAAAGTTAACGTTGGCCCTGTGCCCTTTGCCCTTTGATCTGTGCCCCCAAAGTCATAGGGGGGTATTCCAATAAGTACTATCCGGTGAATCGAGGCCGGGGTGCAGGGGTTCCGAGAAAAGTCCTTCAGAAAAAAGTTAACGTTGTGACGAACGAACTAACTAACAACTAAGGGAGGACAGCTAAAAAACAATAGTCCCCTTGGGGGGCAAAAAAAAGCAAAAGTATTTAAAAAACGAGTTTCAATCTAGCCCTGAAAGGTGTAATAACCAAAAAACACATGCCACCCCCAGAAATTAAAGATCTTTAAAAGGTGATTAAAGAGCTGTTGTGATTGAAATTTTTTGGGGAACTGCTTTAAACAATACTAAACTCTAAAAGATCATTTCCTTAAAGAAACGTTGAAAGCATTGAAAAGAACAAATATTTTTGTTTACAAAAAAAATAAAAAAGCCCAAAAAGAATGTTTATAACTAACAGATAAAAAAACAGCACCATCATCCAGTTAACAAAATTCCACAGTTTACAATAGAACATAATTTGGAAAAAAAAAACACTGTTGACTGAAACACGAAAATTGCCCAGAACATGTCATTAAAAAAAAAAAAATGTTTTAACATGAATTTTAAAATTTTAATGAGTGATCCTAACCCTACTTTCCAAAAACAATATCAAAACCAGCCCCTTTCACTGTGCAACAAAAACCCCCACGAATTATTAATAAAAAAAATCTTTAAAACATGAAAAGTGTTAATAACCCGTATGATTATATCACAAAGGGGTTTAGAATTTGGAATGAAAGGAGAATTAATGGAAAAAAAGTATCTTTAACAAGTATGCCCCCGGCAGAATGTCGGCCTCCCAGCTGTCAAGTGTGACCTTGCCTTAGACCTGGGCCCTGGTTTTTGTGCATGACACTCCATCTATAATGGTGAACATTCATGCCAATTACATAAAAATCCCCCCATCATGAAGAAGAAATCCCCGGAATAATTTCAATTTTCCCTTTGACCCCAACTGTGCCCTTTGCCCTTTTGTGATGGGAACATGGGGTTTACATATACACCCCCCCTTCACATTGAGGTAAACTTTCATGCCAATATAAAAAGACTGGTCCTGCAGTCAAATGGGACGCATGCACGCACATACACCGACCTGCCGAAAGTGCGACATACTGAATCACCGCAAGCGGGTCGAAAAAAATTGTAAGGTTTTTTTAAAAATAAATCGTCTTCTTACTGTTATGACAGAAGTTTTCATTTTGTCTGTATGTTCCTGTAAGTCTATGCAGATTTCGTGGAAAACCGTTTTTTAGTTTTAAACGGCAAAAACTTGGAAAAAGTTTGATATATGTTTTTAAAATAGTTGATGTACATTTTTGCAAATTTTTTTCATTTCAACATCTCAAATTTTTATTTATAAAAAATTTTTTTTTTAAAAACAGCTTGTAAAATAACACAAACGCAATAAAATTTAGAAACGGTGTGCTTAACACATTCTAACTCTTTTTATTCAAAATATTACGGAAGTTAAAAAATTTCCAAATTTCCCAAACAATAGGTGTTTTTGCTGTTATTTTTCAGGTTTTTGTTAAATTTAAGGGGAATAAAAAAAAACAAATACAAATTCAACTTCTAAAAAAACAAAGCTGTCAAAAAACCCTTCCCATAGATTCGCGCATACCCCCTTTACGCATAGTCTAACAGGGTTTTGCAAATTTCCCATGTTGCCCACAAATATATTTTTCGTTTCTTCTCTCCATATAATTTTGGTCTTTTTTCTAAAAAGTTGTCTCTTCCCAGGTGCCAATTTCTCTTATAAAAGGCCGGGCCCTTTCAGTCTTAAAAAAACATATGATCTTTTTTCCATACCCACCCTTAATGAATTTTTTAAAAGGGATCTTCTAAAAAATTTTCTTGCATATAGCGATAACAACGTCGCTGTATGTACAACTTCTCTGTGCTGCAATAAAAGATCTGAGGGTTTTCCCTCTTCGCTTTTAGTTATCAGGTTTTCTGTTCTGATATAATGATGTTTTTTATTTCCTTTTCTATGTCTAATACGTAATGTTCAAAAAATTGTTATCACATGGGGGAAAAAAAATAGGGCTACTCTATTGCCAGACCACTTGAATCTTTTTTAATTGCCTGATCACGTACCATTGTTTGCATGCTTTAACTGAACAAAGCCGTTAAAACTGAAAAAAACCGAATAAGGCATTAATAACATTATAAAATACAAAGTAACACACGTTTTGCAGTAGTTAATTCTCTTTTTAATGCTGTTTGCTCGCCCCCCCCAATTTGGGTGCAAGGGGTTTTTGGAAGAAATTTTTTACATTTTTTGTGTGTTAACCATTGATGAATTTTTTACATCGCATATTAACGGAAAGGTTTTTACCCATAAATTAATGAAAGATGCTGTCTTTGTCTAAAAATGGAGCCCAAATGACTTATTGATGTTTCATCAAGTTGTGTAAAAATTATTTCGTAAAAAAAGAAACTTGAATTTTTTCCAAAGATACTTCAGTAAAAAGGGTCACCTGACGCAATTTTTTACGGATAGATCAATTTTTTCCCCAAATCCTTTGGGTACCAAACTTTTCTTTGGGACTGTGTTTAAGTTTTTTCCTGAAAAACTTATTATTGTAAATGTGCAACGATTTTTAATAAATTTCAAACAAAGATCTTTATTTTTTGCCTTTTTTAAAAAGCCGATTGAAGGACAATCCAATATTTTAATTTTTTGGGGCAAAATTTGCTAGTAAAGGATTATAACTGAGCCCTTTAAAAACGAGATGCCCCAACTTTTTCTCAGGACGCAATACAGTTGTTGCAGACGGGTCTACATGGAATCAAAATATTTAAGTTGTTGTTTTTTAATATCAAACCTGGAGGAAAATTTTTAATCGGCTTATTTTATAATAACTGTATTTTTGTATCCAATACTCGATAGTGCAGCAAACTGAAGAATATGAGTTCTTTGCTTTTTTTAAATTACAAAACCCCACATCGTAATTTTTGGGGTTTTTTCACACAATTTTTGAAATAACAATCTTCCGGGAAAGGGGGTCTATTCTCGGGGGCAAAATTAGTCACTTAATCAACAACGATGTTTCTGGGCAGAAAAAATCAAAATCGTCTGAAAAAAGTGTCATTTAAAAACGCTGCCCGATCTTAAAAATTTAAGGTACCTTGGGTATTTAAATACACCAAAATGAAATGCGTTATCACTGTATTGCTCATATTAATGGGTAAATTTTTTTTTTGTTGTAGAATTTTCCAAAACCTTCTCAATCACGCAGGTTTGTAAAAAATTCAACCTAAGATGTAAGTTTGTTTTGACTTGTAGTTTTTCTTCCCATTCAAAATTTGTAATAAAACACCAAAACTCGGGGAAGCAAACAACCACATCTAACCATTTGACAGAATTAGACCTACAAAAGTATCGGGGTCCAGAAGAAATGCTAAAGGTGTAGCTGCAATCTCCCTATTCAGGTTAGAAAGGTTTTGCTGTAAACTTTAAATCCAAATTTGACAAAGAATTTCTTATTTCCCCGCATTTTACATTTTTTCCCGCCCTTTAGCGTTGAAAATCGGTGGTTTATTACCCTCTTTCATTAGGTCCTATAAATCCCCACTTTTACTCGTGATATTTCCCTCGAAATCCGTTTGGGAAAATAATTTTCATTTTAAGTTTCTTTTTCTTCCCTACACAGCTCCTCCTTAACGCGGATGCCGATATAGTAAATAAAAGGCGTATACCAGAGACTTTTTAAATTTTTTAAAGAGAAATTTAATACTTTGTATTTTGTGTTAAGTAGATTTTCTGTTTTAATTACAGCGTACTGATTTTTTTCGATTAAACTTTTTCATTGCGCTTTGACAAAAGGGCATCAGGATACATCAGTTTATCATCCACAAAACGTTTCTAGTACAATCTGAAAAATTTACACAAACAATTTTAATTTTGTTTTAGTGTATATGTACTATTGCCTCCGGAGCTTTTAGCAGCAAAATTTCTTGTTTTGAATAATTTGTTTTTTAAATTTTTGTTTATTTAAAATGATAATAAACACTAAATATAAACACTCATTTAAAAATTTCATATTATGAGCACTTTTTTTTTATTTTTGTATTATTTTTACCCCCGGCAAACGTTGGGCTGAGACGGCGTTTTTTCAAGGGCCCTACCTTAACGGGGACTCGGATCACCCATTGGTTATCAACGTTTTGTATGTTGTACCCATAAATTGTGAAACATTCTAAAAACTAATCCTTTTTCCCTTTTTGTATTTTAAACAAAAAAAAAAAACCTTTAAATGGATATTGGGTATGCTTCATTCTGTCACGATCTGTTTACTTTCGTTTTTTTTTCATTTACGACGTCAGCACACATAAGGTAGTAGAGGGTAATGAGTACCTCCTTTTTGAGGTTTTTCAATTTCCCGCCATAAAACCCCCTTTTTCCCAATTCTCAGGGGCGTAGGTTCAAGCCCTTTGGGGCCAAATTTTTTTCTCCCTTTTTTTCAATTTTTTTTCTAGTATTTTTTTTCTTCTTTCAAAACTTATGATTGATTTATTGTACAAAATGGAAAAAAAATTTTTTGGGCCCTTTACCGGAGTACTTTTTTTTGATTTAAAATCTTTTCCCGGGGTTCTTTTCGGTATTTCGACGTTTTTTTCGCCCCTGATAAAAATACTTTTTTCGTCGGATAGAATTTTTAAAAATTAAAATTTGCTTTAAAACTATTTCCCACAAACAAATGATATATAGTAACAAAATAAAAAAAAAAAATAAAACAGCTGTAAAGAAAAAGCACGTCTAAAACAGCAAGGGGTAACTCTGTAAAAGTACATTTACATTACTGATTTTTTATCCCTTCAAAGCAAAATTCAGTTTATCAACTGCTGAAAAGAGGGATACAAAAAAAATAAGCTAAAATAAAAATTCAGTTTTTTACAAATAGGTTTGTGACAAATGGGTATTGGGGCAAGTGTAAGACAAAAACCCCATTTAAAATAAGTGTCCCAAAAAATACCGAAAGAAAGGTGTAGATTTTGGGGAAAAAGGGGCCGGGGGGGTCATTCACTTCACCAACCCCCTATTGTCATTACCCATTCACATTCAATCATTTTTACCCCGATGGTACGCCAGCGGTACGGCCACCAAACTGCTGAAGCAAAACCAACGAGGAAAAAGAAGCAAACAAGTTAAAAAAATAAAAAAAACAAAAAACTTACATTACAAATTTTCTAAAAATTTAAATAAACTAAACAAACTAAGAGGGGCACTTTTTAATAAAGGCTTTTAAAAACACATGCAAAAATAATACTAGGGAAAAAAACTAAACATAAGATGCAACTAAAAATTAAAAAAAGGGGCAGAAAAATATAATACAGAAAGAAAAGTAAAACCCGTGGGGAAAGCTGGATCTTGCCTAGGCCTAAAATCTGCCTAAAAAGTAACTAAATAAAAAACTGATTTAGCAAAACTAACCAAAAAATGTGACAAATAAGAAAATTAAAAACATATATTCCTCAATCAATTTGTGAAAAAATGTCACAACTTTCTCACAGAGATCAGTTTTCATAATATGTGATAACAGCAGCTTTTTTAAAACAACAGAGAATAAAAAATAAACAATTTAACAAAGGGAAAGAACTAAAAAGCACAAAAAAAAAAATATGCACTTTAAGGCAAGCATACAGAGAGAAGAAAAAAAAAAAGCAAAAAACAAAGCAAACAAAACAAAGCAAACAGGGCAACAGCACAACAACAAGCAAACATACAGCAAACACTCACTGACACATGGCCATTTACATTTGGGGGCCCTCCAGGTGCGGGCCCGTTACAAAGTCTTTTTTACTATCATGGGTTCCCCTGCATTTGCAATGTTCCCACCCTGACGGTCAAAACCAAAAAGATTTTTCCATACCTTTTTGTCCTTCTTGGGCACTTCTAAACTGAGGGCTCCTGTTTTTTTTTTTTTAGTTTTAAGTTTGAGTCGAAATTCTTCTTGCATAGGGCCCCTCATGGGTAAGTTTCAAGTTTTCATTTTTTAAATTTGGGGGCGTTTTTCTGACTGTAAAAATGTTTAAATTTTAAGCCTTAACTTTTGATACAGGCGATTTTTATAACACTTTCGCACCTGTTTTTCTCGAAACCCGCTTGTTGTTTTTGTAATCGAATATCTTTATTTAAAAGGTTTAAAAGTCAAAATATATTGTTTCTACCCCTACAAAAAAGATTAGGCTGGGGTTGACGTTAACATTGTCCATTATTAATATATTTTTTAATAAGTAATTTTCCCCGTCCGCTTTTTAACGAATCGTAATTTAATTTTTAATTTACCCAAGGCACAATACTTAAAAGCTTGAACATCGTGTCTTCGTCTTGTCTATTGGTTCGCTAGCTGTAAGTCATCTTTGGGGGTGCTTAAATTAAAAACCCAGGCTTACGAGTGGATATGAGTACGATTCTAATGTCAAAAAAGGCTTCATAAAATTTAAAGGGAAAAAGGGATGTATCTTATGAAGAAAAGGTACAAATTTTGAAATAAATTTAAAAACTTTTTGGGGCAGACTTTTCTTGAATTCAAAACAAGATGTAACATTGTCTACATTACACAGTTTAGATAAAGAATTTACATCTAAAGTTGAAAATTTTTAAAAATTATAAGAGTTCTGTAGATACCTACAATTAAAACAGCCCCCCCGCTAGCTCATAGGTAAAGCGTTGGGCTCGGACGCGGGGTCGCGAGTTGATCCCGGGGGGGCGAATGTTCTCCGTGACTATTTTTAAACACATTGGTCTGAAATCTTTTGTCCTCCACCCTGATAATTTAGGGGGAAGTTGGCAGTTACTTGCGGAGAACAGGTTTGACTGGTACGAATCCGGAAAATGGGTTGGTTTTAAATGCCCGCCGTTACGTGAGAATACGTTGAAAATGGCGTTAAACCCAAAACAAACAAACAAACAAACAATTAAAAAAACGACAAAGTTTTGGAAAATATTTTTTAAGTTTGTTGAAGAGCACATGAAAAAAACTATTCAACAGCTACGCTTTTTAGGACAAATAACATTTTGAAACCCAGCAACCGAACTTTAAACAAACCCGGTTGTTTTCGCCGTGCGCCTAGAACAGTCAATCAAATAGACATTTCGCAACCGTAATTTCTTTCGAAAAATATGCGGAATTAAGGGAGCTATTGCCAGGCAAATATGCGAAAAGGAAGCAACATTGAAGAAGGGAAAAAGCTGTCTTTAAGAAAAAGAAAAAAATTTTGAAAAGCTGCAAAAGCTAAGAGAAATCAGAGATAGCAACCGAGCAGACTGTTATCACAAAAAAAATCGCAGCTGCAGCAAAAGCTGAAGTGGAAACATTGGAAATAGTGAAGGGGGGTATGGGAAAAGTGTGCCAAAAAAGTTACCAAAGCAAATGTTTGAAGAAAAGGTTGTAAACTTTGTAATTCTATGAATCAAATGAAAAAAAGTGCCCGAGAAAGCAAAAGGGGCCCTTCACAACAATAAAACTTTCATGAAATTCCCTTGGCAACCTACTTCTAAAAAAAGATCTTCTTATGAAAAAACTTTTTTTTGATGACAGTTTGAACAAAAATTTCTTGGGAAAAGTACATTCAACAGTTACTAGTGAGAAAAATCCAAACCGGTTAAGAAATTGTTCCTAAACAAAATGGTTTGGGAAGGG